>NW_010294395.1:0-7067 GCF_000700745.2 Antrostomus carolinensis
CCCCTCAGGCTGGGGAGGGACCGGGAGCTCCCGGCCTCACCGGTGGGCAGGAGGGAGCGAACCAGCCGCTATTTCTGACAGAAAACACCTTTATTTTTTAATCACCCTCAATGAAGTTCCCTCAGGTTTCTGCCTGGCAGCAGCGGCTGACGAGAATTCCTCCCCCTCCCTCAGGTCACGGCTCCAGCTCTCCTCCTCGCCTCATTTCTCGGCAGTTTTACCTTTTTCTCCTTTTCCTGTTGACGTTTTTATTCCTTTCCTGGCCCCTGGAGCAGCAGCTCAGCTCACCTGTGGAGTCTGCTGGGTGCAGGAAGCGATTTCCCGCTATATTCAGCATCCACATTCTGGTCTGGATTGTGGTTTAGGCTCTGAGGGTGACACTGAGGGAGAAAAGAAAAGGAAAATTAATAAATTAGCTTTCTAATTAATTAATTAGAGGAGTTGCTAATTAAAGGAGAAATCACACTGAGAACCTGCCAGGTAACATTGCTTTCCCATAGCGTTTGTGCGAACCCATAGGAAGGGAAGCGCTGCGCGTACGTACCCTGGTTAACGAGGTTGTAATTACTTTGAAAATTAACGATTTCTTGGGATATGGGTGTCCCAGCATCGTGTCTTCCCATCCCAGTATCTCCCATTTTCCAACTGGTTTCCTGCAAGGGCAAAGTGCAGTGATGTCGTTGAGAAAAGGGCATCTGAATGTCAGTCCTGGAGGTTGGAATTTGTCAAATGACAGCATTAAAACTTCCCCAGTGTGTCCCAATTCCCTCTTTTTTAGTCATGAATTAGAGTGGGATTTATTCCATGCAAGACCTCTCTCGCTTTCCCAAACACTTCATCTCTCATCCCAGAATACTCCGTCGTGGAAATCATTTCTAGGAGCTCAGCTTCAAATTCAAACCTGGTTTTTGGTGCGAGGCAAGCAAAACATTTTGCTCTGGTAGGGATGTTTCGTGGCTGGGGCGACGTGAAGATCTAATTTCTTTGATATTTGGTGTGAGACTCGGGGCTTATTCAGGGTTATTCGGGGTGTTGTTCTGTTTGGACACTGGGTAACGAGGATCTTTGGCCGCGATAACGATATCAACTCCTCTCTAATTGCTTTTTGCTCTTTTCTAGGTTATGGAGACTGGAACTCTGGGACGAACAGAGGTAAGTACAGTAAAAACTGAAGGAGTTTTTTGGCAGATTGGGGTTTTTTTTTACCATTTCTTGAACCTGAGGGAGACGCGCTGAGGTCGGTGACGAGCAACCACTGTCCCCGCTGCAGCCCAGACCCCGTGTAGCCTCTGACTGTTCCACCTGTGCGATGATTTTCTTCTTTTATTTTAAAAAATTCACAAGAAAACCAACAGAAAACTTTGTTGCTGTAGCTGCTTGCACAATTCTAGGCAGAATGTTTCGTTTTGGGAGGTTATTTTACCTCCAAAGAAACCTTTTTGCTGCTTGGAAAACACAAATGATGGAAATTGAGCAGAAATACAAACTGCTTCTCCGTGTGTGCCAACAGCCAAATGAAAGGGCTGAGGAAAGAAACATGGAAATTTTAAGCCTCAACAGGCTTTTAATTGGCTTTGTGTGATATTCCTACAGTGGTTTTATTTCTCTTTATAAAACATTTTTGGTTTCTTTAGTGAGAGAAGAAGCTTTTCTGTCACTTTCTGATATAAAATGTGTGGAAAACGCTTGGCTGGAAGTGTTTTTACTCTCGTTGCTGGGCTGTGCTGTCTCTGAAGAGGACAGGGACGTGCTTTAATGTGACCCCTTTGGATTTAAGGGGTTATAAATCTGCTTATACAGGTCCTGGTGAAGGTGTGTCCCAGCTGCATTCATCTGCCTACCAACAGCTTCACCTCAAACTACAAACCAGCTCAAACTGATTCTTTGATAGCTCTGTTTTAACCCAAACCAGGATTTTATGGAGGTTCTGCCTTGGCTGTGTTTATTCCTCTCCCGATGGGGCGGAGGAAGCTGTGGGCTGGGATTGTGTTTTATGGATTTGACACGAGCAAATTGTTCCCTTAAACCTTTGTGAGCTCAACGATTCCAAGTTGATAAATGACTTAAATAGAAATTGGGGCTTTTTTTTTAAATTTTATTTAAAATAAATAAAATGGGGCATCTTAATTCAAATTAAAACATTAACAAAGCCAGATAACTGGAAATAAACCCATTTTTATAACAAGATGTTTGTCATTGCAGGTTACGAGGGATACGGCTACGGCTATGGCTACGGCCAGGATAACTCGGGTCATTACGGCTACGGCATGGCCGGCTCCAACTCCTGGGACATGGCCAATTCGGACGTTGACATGAACCCCGACGGTTCGGGCGGCGGCGACGCCGACACCGTCATGGGGAAGATGAACCAGCGCCTGGACATGGTGTCGCACATGGATACGGACGCGATGCCGGGGGGACACTACGGATCTGGCGGAGACAGGTGAGGCGAGGAGGCGCGGTGATGAGCTGCTGCTCGTGAAGAGTCGTCGCCGCTCGTTGTGTCTCTCGCTGGTCTCGTGTTCTTGCCTTTCACCAGTGTTGTGATTGGAGTGAGCGGCCAGAGCTGGCTCAGCCCTCCTCCTCGTACCTGTTAGAACTGTAACATGGGGTTTTTGTGCTACGTTTTCATCCGTGTCTTGCAAAAAAAACCCCAAATTTGGGACTTAAGAGCCAACAACATTTCCACAGTGGCTGCAATTTGGGGTTCTTGGGTAAAACAAGAATGAGAAGGAATGTTCTCATTACTTCTGTAGCGGCGCTGAGGAAAACGAGGCACAATTTCATACTTACTCTCAGTTCAAATTCCTCATTTTCATTCATAGATTGCCTCCTGATGCAGCAGTGAGGCTTTGGTAGCAGGTGTCGCAGTAAATGCTCCGATCTATGGCGTAGTCAACTCCTTGCTGATCTTAGTCAACGTAGTCAACTCAAGCTGGGGAGGGACTTTTCATAAGGGCAGCTAATGACAAGACAAGGGGAAATGGGTTTAAGCTGAAAGAGGGGAGGTTTAGATGAGATATTAGGAAGAAGTTCTTCACTGTGAGGGTGGTCAGACACTGGAACAGGTTGCCCAAGGAAGTTGTGGATGCCCCCTCCCTGGAAGTGTTGAAGGCCAGGCTGGATGAGGCTTTGAGCAACCTGGTCTAGTGGAAGGTGTCCCTGCTGATGGCAGGGGGGTTGGGACTGGATGATCTTTAAGGTCCCTTCCAATCCAAACCATTCTATGATTCTGTGATTAATGTTTAAGCACTAATGAACAAGCTTCTTTCCCCAAAAAAATTCCTTTTTTTAAAAATATATATATATATACACTGTGAATTTTGAGGCAGGACTCGGTATTTCTGCAGGGTGACTCCTTACTCCGGGTTTTTAATGCCTTAAATAAGTAAAAAGAAGTTGCACAAAGTAAAAATCGGGAGTAAATATTAATACATATGATTGATTTTTATTCTACTCCTACATTTCCAGAAGAGTAAAGCTTTTATGAAGTGATATATCTGACTCTTATGAAATGATACGCCCGTCCTACTCTATCCAATCAATTTGGTTTGGTCACTTGCTGATTTTAACAAGGGGTTGCCCAGTTTTTTCCCCGGATTCTTGTCCCTTCAAACATCATTTTGGGCTTTTCCACTTTGATCTCACGCGCCGGCAATCGGCTGCTCGCAGCCACGCTTCTGCCTGTGGCGTGTTTCCACCCATTTGGCATCATCACACCAGTTGGGAATGGGCTAAATTTTATTAAAAGGCCAAAGAAATTCCCATGCCGTGCAAGAAATAAGGAGAAAGGCGGTAAGAGGAAGATAAATCACTTGGAGAAGTCGTCTCCGTGCGGAAAAGGAGCTGCTCAGCCTCCAGCTGCTCCGGCTTACGCGTAACCGGACACTGGCAGCTCCTCCATCGGTGCTTGACCCGATTTTGTAGCCCCATCATCTCTCCTGGTGACTTTCTTCTGACCTTGGAGCCACGATAACATCTTTTTTTTCCCCCCTCACTGATTCCTCTCTCTGTGCTCTGGGGGCCTCGCTGGAAAGCACCGTGGCGAGGGGGTCGCACTTTGACGAGGCTCTGCTGGCAAGTGTGTAAAGTCTTAAATTCCAGTGCAAAAAAACCCTAAAAATCCTCCGTGGCCTCATTTCCAGGAGGAAAATTTGATTTAAAAATCAATTAAAATCAGTTAGGGCGTACATTGGCTTTCCAGTTGGAGGAAAACAGTTTGTTAACGGCTGGATTGCGTATGAGGAATAAAGAATAATGGGTCTGGAGTAGGTCTTTGGTTGTATCAAGGTATTCTTTGAGTAGCTGAGGAGTAAATTTCACTGTTCCTGGAATTATTTCTGGATAAGGTGGAACTTGCTGTGAGGATGAGCAGCTCTTGGTTTGCTTTGGTTGCTCCTAAAGCTCATTTTGAAGCAGATCTTTGGGAATGAGGACAAACTGATAACCCTCAGCCTCAGCTGGTGAAGGAACCTTCACTCAACGTAGGGGATTATTATTATTATTATCATTATCATTATCATTATTATTATTTTAAAATATTTTAATAATTCTGGAAGAAATGGATGGTTTGAGGGGTTCCCTGGCACCAGGGTTTTCCCGTGTCTACAGGTCTCTGGTTCCTCCACCTCTGGACCTGACACCTTGAAGCTTTGTCACCAATTCCTACTGTCCCACCAGACACTGAAATACGTCCTGTGTCGAGTGAAACATCTGACAATTGAAAAGAAAAATTAAATAAATAAACCTGAGAATCTGTTTCGCTGGGTTTTTGCTGACCCGCTGCCGCCGTTTCTCAGCGGCCTCTCACCCACGCGTCTCTTGCAGGTACGACTCGTACGAATCCTACGACTCGAGATCTTCCATGAACGACCGCGACATGTACCGCTCCGGTTACGATTACAACGAACCCGACCATGACAACGACAACGCTTACGAAGGTCCCTACGACAACTTCTACGGGAGCCGTCGGGATCAATATCAGAACAGATCCCGGGACAGCTTTGGTCAGCGGGGTCAGAACTGGGGTAGAGACGGACGCAATAACAGACCCATGACGTCGTCCTATCCCGGGCGCATGGGCGGACAGTGGAACGAGCCTCCTCAATCCATGGGATCGCGAGGTCTCGGTCCTCACGGTTCCTCCAGGCTTCCTTCCCTCTTCTCCCACAACATTCTCCCGGAACTCAACGTGTTCCAGGGAATGCGAGGTTTCTCGGGAAATATGCGTTACGGAGGAGGAATGATGAAACAACGAATGAGGAGAAACTGGAAAATGTGGGATTCGGATTTTAAAGTAAGTGTTTGGGTGATATCCTCCTGCCAGCTCAGCTCTGATAGATTCATTTCCCAACAAACCCTCGTGTCCTGCAGGGAAGGGCTTCAAAATACACTCTGGGGAGCAATAATTGGCATTATTGACTTCGTAGTGTTTTCTCTCCTGAGCAAGGCTGTGCTCAGTTACAGAGCAGTATTGATCCCTGAGAGATTTTAATCCCACAAACTTTGTTTTCTGAAGGTAAGAGAATATCGCAGCCTTTCACCGCTTCATCTCCTATATCATGAGATAAAGACGTGGTGGGTTATGTCCTTCCCGATCGACTCTGCCTTGTCAAAAACTTCATGTAGGAGCTTTCAGTGGCTAAAAATGAGAAGAATAAGACATTGCTGGTTGTGGAGGGCAGCTGTTCACAGTGCCAGGATTAATCTTTCTCTTCTCTCTCAACCCTAGAAAAAGAGAATCAAAAAAGATCTCACCGGGAAGAAACGGAAACAAACGAACAGCTCGGATGAACCCGACAGCAAAGCGGCCAAGACGGACGGTTCCGATAACTCCGATTCTGACAACGGTAAGAGCGGAGCGGCTTCCTGGTGTGCTCAGGATCTGCCACTTGCTTTGTTTCTGGCAAAGCCGTCGTGTTTAACGTGGTGGCAAATCTGTTGGCGTTGATCTGGGGTTACCTTCTCTTTATTCTGAATGTCTTGGTTCTTGCAGAGGAGGGAACGGAAGGAGAATCGGGAGAAAAAGAGGAGAAAGAGGGTTCCAGAGGCGTAAGTAACTCTTGAAAATTAATTAATCGTGATTAAAAACTGGAGTTGTGGTTGGAGGTGCTGGAGTTGGTGAGGGCAGATCCCCAGACACCCAAAGCAAGTCAGGGCTTGGACAAGCTGGGGGGAGAGGATGGAAATAAAATGCTCTGTGGAGGGAAGCGTAGATCTTAACTGGGGCTTCCCAACTGCACCCACCACCCACAGTGTCGCCGCCAGACGCTTTACAGTGTCAAAATGCGGTAAAATAGCCGTGCACAGAGTGCTTTATGGAAGGGGAAAAACCCCAAACTCAGTTGTTTGTGATGTGGAGAATCCCAAAATGAGGGATTTCTGAAGTCATCCTCCAGCGGTGGAGGGAGATCTCTTGGATCTAAGAACTGCAGGTGGTGTAGAGACATCTCCTGCCAAGGGAACAGGCACCGCGCCGGGTTCCCCTGGGCTCAGGGAGTGTGGAGCGGCCCGATCCGGTGCGGTGCTTTGAGTCCCTGGGTGGGTTGGAGAGGAAGGATGCTGGTGAAGACACCGAACCAGACACCAAACCTAGAGAACCAGACGTTCTCTAGATGATTTTAACTTCCCAACGTTGCATTTTTAGGAAGGGGAAGATGAAGAAGGAAGAGATTCAGAGAAAGGTGAGTTGATGCGCGCAATGGCTCGTTGGTGCTCCAAAGCTCTGCGTCGAGTGTAAAGCCCCTTCCAGTTGAGGGCTCCAAGTGGCCAAAAGACCCAGTTCCGATGAAATCCGAAGGGTTTATTCAATCGACTCCTTCCCTTCTTGGATCCCGTTGGTTCCGTTTGCCTCGTGCCTTCGCTCTCCCTTCTGGTTCGTTCTGTCTTGGTGACTCGAGCTGAACCTCTGCACCTTCACCTACATCGTGAGGGGCGATTTCGCTTCTGCACGTGTCCCCGCGCCCCCTGGGGACGCCGGTTTGATGCTGTGGTAGATACCAGAGGTGGGGTCCTACAAGCGAGAGCGGCCGAGGTTCTGGGGGGGGAGAAAGTATTAATTTTTTTTT
>NW_010294396.1:0-10044 GCF_000700745.2 Antrostomus carolinensis
TTCCTCCTGGCAACAAAGCTCTCACTCTGTTGAGGCTGATGGTTGTCTTTTGTTAAGGTCAATGGCCTCTCCTCCAGGTTCTTTCCACCTTCTTCTTTTCAGGACAGTCCTTCCCCTCACAAGTATGGAGGCATTTCTCTATTGTTAATTGGCTCAGCCTGGGCTGGGCGGTACACCTTGGAGCCAGGGGAGCTTTTGTGAAGCTTCTCAGAAGTGGGTCCCTTCCCCCACTACCAAAAATGTCCCCCCCCTACACACAAACCCAACACAGTACTTGACACGGTAGCATTCTGGGAGCAATAAAATGAAAAATAAAGCAGAAAATGGTTAAGCAGCATAGACAAGCTGAGGTTAGGCCTGTTTGGGGGGTTGGATGAGCAGATAACAGTGGATCAGAGAGCCAGGAAAAGGCTGAATCTGCTATTCTCTCAGTTCACTCCTCCCATGTTTTCTTCCCCAGTTTTCACCTTCCCTTTTCTCTTTATCTCTGAGATGGTGTGATTTCACATTCTGCAGTGTAATGGCTGATTGCAGAGTGCCTTGGGAGAAGCAGCACAGACATTTTCTGAAATGACAAAGAATGGATGAAGGTCTGTGAAGAGTTGGGAACAAATACCACTTCTGCATTTTTTTAGTGTGTAAACACACAAGTTTGACTGCAGGTCTTTCTGTTATTGACCTTGTGGTCTTTTTCCAATGCCTTTATCACGCCTTTTCTCTCCTGTACCTTCAGCCTCTTGGAAAAGGTTTATTGGCAGTTGAAACTTTCATCGTAAATATATTTGAAAAATTAAATGATTGTCAGTGTCAAAGGTTAGGAGTTCTGCTTCAAATATTAAATGAATTCACGTGTGGTTAGAAATAGATAAAGAGCTGGCAGGACTCTTTAACATTGCATGTAAGTAGCACCTTAGCCCATTCTAATTGCTTTTTTTTAATCATGCTCACTCTGACTCCTCTCCAAACATGCACACACAGAATATGGAACAGATTGCAAAGTCTGCTTTTGGAGGAAAACTGTCTAGATAGAGGCCCCCTGGCCTTGAGAGGAATTTAGGGACTTAGGCACAGGGCCATACTTACCCACACAAGCACCTCAGCCCATTGCATCTAGTGATAGGAGCACCATGAGGGCTCTCCAGAGTCCAACATGTGGCATCCCTTTAGACCTGCTTGTTCACAGTTGTCCCCATGGTCTCACTCTGTCACTGTCTCACTGCTCAGGACAGCTGGTTGGCATCGCTCTCTCGCCTCCCTTGGTGCAGGCAGACTGCTCGGGGCTGGTACAACTAGTTCAGAATCAGCTTTAACCACTCCCCTTCAAATAAGAGGATTTATCAGTTTTTCTCTTATGTGGAAATAAATATAAAGTTTACAGATCCTCGTCTGGATGCAATCTCATGTTAGGGGAACCATTTGGCTTTCACTGAAGACATGGTATTAGCTGGTGTGTAACCTCCCAAATAGGGATGGAGTAGCAAGTTCCCAAATGCCTCCTGGTAATTTCACCCAAAACTGAGGAACACACGTTGGTAAGACTTACCTCAAAAGGGGAGACTTACCTCGGTCCAGCACCGAGCATCAGTACAATGGGTCGCCAAGCACACAGGACTTGCCTTTCACACCTCTTTGAAATGAGAGCATTTCAAGTCCTGAATGCTGGTAGACAGTCAGTACTGTGTAGCTGTGAAGAGATCAGTTTGAGATCTTGTCTTCCAAAACCACAGAGAAAAGCTCTGAGCTCATTACATACTATCAAGTTCCTACAGCTCAGCCAGATGCTACACGTCTGCTGAGCAATGATATACAACTGGATGCACTCTTAGGCCACTTCAGCTGCAAAGTAAAATGCACAAACTTAAAATAATCACAAAATAAAATGGGAAGGTCAAACTTCATCATTTCAAAATTTTCCCACAAAAGAGAAATGTTAGAAATGGATGGGTTGTCACAGATTCTTTCAGTGGAAATGAAACTGGTCTCCAAGAGATGACTGTTCATCAACGTGTTTTTGGCCAGTTCTGTCAAAACAGGCTTTCACAGAAAATGTTCAGTGTTTTTTTTTACCCAAAGACAAATGAAAGAGATAAATCTAGAGTGCTCTGACACTGGTGTCTGCCAGATAACTTCTAATGATTTGTTTGTTCCATCTGGCAAGAACTTAAAAAGCTTATTGTGTGATCGCAAATAATATCTAGTGATATTCTTAAGTTGTCATTTAGAATTAGGCCATTACAGCAGAACCTACTGCTGTATGACCAAATAAGATTCCGAATAAGCAGCTTGAAAAAAATAACCAGGTGGCAGGAAAATTACAACTTTGAAAAGCCCAGAACAGGAAGAAAGCTCTGAATACTGAGTCAGTTATTTAATTAGAGCTTCAAAATTTCCTAAAACATAAAAAATAGCATCTGTACTTACTTTTTACCTTTCAAAGAATAAGAACATGTCATTTTAGAAGAAGAAAACATTTCCCAATACAATATAACATATATTTTTCTGTATTAGTAATAACAATGTGTTTATTTTTCTAAATTACATAAACCAATGAAATTCCTGTGGTGAACAAAAAACCACTATATCCAGGAAAGTCTCAAAAGGGCAATTTAGCTTCATAATCAAATATCAAAATTATTTTGAAAAATCTAGTAATCTACCATCTCCTGGCAATAAATAATACATCCAGTAAACACAAACTTAGAAGGAAAAGAGTCTTCAATCACCGTAATAGTTCTCCTGCTGCCCAGTATATCAAATTACCTTTTCCTTTTCAAAACAATATATTTTCCCAGTCCCTTTTATTCCTCTAGCCTTTGGGCCAGGTTCTGATCTCAGATACACTGTTCAAACCCAGAGTAACTAAACTGAAATCATTCCTTTCAAGTGGGTCATTTTCTCTGGGTTAAATAGGAATTATTGACCAATGAATGGGGCCGCACAGATAGATTACACAGACATAATTTTTCTGTTTCAAAGCATGAACTCTGTACTGAACACATCACATAAGCTGACTTAACTGAGCATTTGCCTAGCCAGACATATTGCAATACTGTTCTAAATACTGCCTTTCTTCATGTACCATACAGGTATATTTTTTTTTCCTTTCTTTGGTTTCAATGCTATTTAAATACAGAGAAGTGAGACTGAAAGGAAGAGTACTGAAAAGATAAACTCTGTGCAAGCAATCCAATGGCCTTCAAAACCCTGCTTGATCTTAATGATCACCATAAATCCACTCCTACCATTTTTACCACCAACTGCGCTGTCCTGGCGTGGTAAGTGCCTCCAGCTGGCCTAGGAGATGTTGGAGGTTTCCTCCTGCCTGTGGTGCTGGGTGCTGTTTGCACTGGTTCATACTTCTGCTCTCACAGTATTAAGAGGTGAATTGTAGAATTTTCACAGCCTCTCTGGGTAATGTGTTCAGTGCTGAAATGTCCTCCTGATAATTTTTCTAAAGTCCAGACTGAACCTCGTGAGCTGTGATTTGTAGCCACTGCCCTGTAGTTTGCACCCACCATCTTTGAAACTGGCTTCCTGTATTTGCAGGCAGCTGTTGGGTTGCCCCAAAGCCTCTTCTCAGCAGACTTGATAAGCCCAGCAAAACCTCCCCAGGGCACAGATGGGAAGGCACTGTGAGATGGCAGTAGCTGAAAACGTGGAGTAAGTGTCTTGCAGGTTTGGAGATGGGAAGCTCTGAAGAATGGAAAATATACAATGTTCACTACAGCAAAAGTACATTAAACATATTAAATCTGTGTGCTTTTGGTGCAAAAGTAAATAACTGATGTTTAGTCTAACAATGCCTCTCCTACTGCTGCCAGGCTTCTTCCTCAGGAACCTTTAAATGAGTTTTCCTCTCCTTGCAACCTTCAGGCTTAAAAATGGGTCAAAGAGGGAGAAGGCAATGTAGAGAGGTGGGGGGGGAAGTATGTTGAATGAATTGAAGGTAGCATCCAAACCTAGTTCTGATTACAAGCATCAAGTCTTTTCTGAAATATCTCAGAAGAGTGGAAGTCTGGACAGATTTATGGGTGTGCACACTCCACTGGTTTTTATTTTGGAGGTGTGTATATATGAGCAAAGATTAAAAGCCAAAACAAATGTCTAAATCATAGTATATTAGTGGTACAGCACAGACCTCAAGATTAGAAGTAATGCTGACTGTAAAAGATAATTTCATCTTTGCATTCACCTCCCTGAGACTCAGGAAAAAATGCTTTAAGAATTATGAGAACAATTTAATCTGTACTATTGTCTCCTCTCAATTCTTAAAGTGTTCATTTTCTATTTTGATGTGAATCACATTAAAAAGATAATGCATTGTAGGCTTAAAAATGTTTTTATTTAATATAAGATACCAGTAGAAAGTGGTCATACTGCATGTCAAAAAATCAGAACTTCCTGAAATGGTAATACCACCCCCTAAAAAACATTGCCAGTAGTAAAATTACTGCCTTCCATTATTGGAATCCCTCCCATCTGACAGGTCTCAAACTGGTATACATACCGGAATCATTTAACCATTATTAAAATACATCTGTGATTACTATATTTATTTGCAAAATACTGCCACTGGGTCTTTTTAAGAATATCGGGAATAAATTTAGAAAATTGTGATTATGAAAGGTACTGTTAAGGCAGACCATTTGTAAAGCCGAGGAAAAACATATATCAGCAGATTTATAAAAAGTAGTCCTTTAGTGACCACAAATAGTGGGGATCATATTTTACATCTCCTCCAATTGGCATAGATTGAATTCAAGTATATACAGAATATCTAAAGTCTGAGGCATCCCTTGTATGAATTATAGACATAAATAAAATCAGTCAATAACATCCTTCTATCCAGAGAATTAACCATATAAAATCTGACTTTTTAATCTACTTCTTGCTGACAAACAAAGATTTAGTGTGCCCATGTGCATTTTAAACATCTTGATTGGTCAACCAACACAAGTACCAGCATATCCAGGGAGTACCAGCACAAGTGTGGTTGCATTTTGTACAGTTTCATCATACAACAAAAGCAGAAAAAAAGATGATTCTGCAGCTGATCGGTATCTGGAGGGGGTGTCAGTGATTATATTTGCAATTGCACTAGGATCTCAACAAATATTCCTGAATTTTCCCCCATCCCAGAGGAAATGCCAAGCACTGATGACATCCAATTTATGACTTTAGCAATCGCCATCAGTGTTTGTTTCCTGCAATCTGGTAGGCACTGTATATCCTTTACAAATAACAGTTGTATCTGACTAATCTCCACATGACTGTGCTGAAGTAGTTCTGACCTGATCACATGCCTGTCCATGCATAACTGAAATATTCTAACCAAAGGCCTTTCTTGTAGACTGTGATGCCTGTATAGCAAGATCTGTCAGAATCTTTAGACCTTTGCATGTTCTTTCCATATAACTGAAGTTTAAAGAAAAGATTTTCAAAGCTCCTGGAGTTTGTTTCTTCCCTCAGGATGTGCCCAGTAGAGCTATCGGTTAAGTACATTCCCTTGTTTTCTATGATAATACTGATGTACATTTGCAAAATCAGTGGAGTTATATTAGCAAACGCTTGATGTGAGAGGATTGAAAAGCATGTACTAAGAAGATTTGGATTTGGTTCTGCTAATCCTGCTTCAGACTGGGGAGCCTGAGAATGTGATGTGATTCATTTTTAAGAGTTAGCAGTGTTTTCTAGATCTGATACATTTCTGACCTCTCTGAAATGTACAGGCTCTTGTATCAACACAAGTGGACATCAGCAGAGTCCATGCTTATGTAAATTTGTTATTTGGATTCTTTATTATTTAAAATTTATATCAGTCAAAGAAAAAGACATTTCACTTCTTTGATCAAGAGTTTTATGCAAGTAGAAATGGTAAGCAGAAAGTTTCCTCCTTAGGAATCTAATGCTCTTCTAGTGCTTAGAGAACATGAAAGACACCCGCTACTTACCTTGCTCAGGATAATAAATCACTAAATTGGAAGCTTCAGTTACCTTACAAATTTTGATAACAACATTAATAGAATTAACAGCTTATCTGCCTCACCAGGAGATTGTTAAAAACAGAAGCTGCAGCAACAAGAAAAAAAGAAAAAAAAATGAAGAGACCTATTTTTATGGCCAAACCTGGTTGTATATTTGACAGCAAAGCAGTAATTGTATTCTCTCTTGTTCTCCCACAAAATTATACAGCATTTTTTTAAAACAACGGAAGAAATTCTATCCGTTACTGTCTGCTTGTTCAGTTTTCATGCATAATTAAAGCTGGACAAAGCCACTGATCAGACACTAATAAGCAGAATCAAAAGAGTCCAGCAGCAACCTGGCACTGATAAACAGGAATTTTGAAGGGCTGATAAGCAGAGAGCCATTGCTATCCAAGAGAGGATTTACTAGCTTGTTTGGATTGTTTGCTGGCTTCAGGGCAGGATCATCTTCTGTAAAAAATACCTGGTTTTAATTGCTCTTCAGGATGCCCACGTTCAATGAGTCTTGAAGCCAGTCAGATTTCCATTAGTTTCAGTGCAATTGTGCAGTGGTTTCACTTGGCTGGCAAAGAAACACAGCCAATCGCTCACCCCCACAGGGGACAGAGGAGAGAACTGGAGGGGTAAGGAGACTCATAGGTTTAAATAAGAGCAATTTAATAATTGAAATAAAATAAAACTTAAAATAATAATTATATTAAAATAATATTTATAATAATGATAGTAATAAAATATGCAAATGAGTGATACATAGTGCAATTGCTCACCACCCACTGATCAAGCCTGGCCCATTCTCAGATAATCATCCCAGAGGAGTAAAAATCCTCAAACCAAAACCACAATTCCAGAAGTCAGAGAGCCCAAACAAGAGACAGAGAGAGAGAACAAACCCCACAGGAGGGAGACCCTCATTAATACACTTAACATGACGTTATATGATATGGAATTTCCCATTGGTATATCCAAATGCCATTTTATCTTATTAATTTAACTATTCCTTCCCCCCCGCCCCTCAGGCCTTGACTTGTAAACTAACAAAACACAAAGTCCCTTGACTTCCAGCAACATTGGCACGTTATCAACGTTCTTCTCATAACTAATCCTATGCTGAAACCAAAACACAGCACTATTCTAGCTGCTAAAAAGAAATCTATCTCTGTCCCAGCTAAAAACCAGGACAAATTGAGATCGCACTGGAGATGTGAGAAAAAACCTGCATCTTTCCTCTTTCCAATCCCACATCCGTGCAGCACTCAAGTGAATTTAAAGTCTGCTCCAAAGTGATAATTATTTTGCTTTTTCAGCCCTGTCCTTAAAATGGGATAGATTTGAATTTTGTCACTTCTATACAAAAATGGGAAGCAGTACGCAGTAAAAAAGATGTCTCCAAAGCTGTTAAGAAATGTGGGTAAAATGGGAATGAGTCCTGCTCTCAGTCTGGCTGTGTGAAACCAAAGCAAGGTTTAGAAACTTCTACAAAAATAACTCATGCTGGCTCTGTATGTTGAAGTGTGAGGAAGCTAGTGAGAAAGGTGACGTTTCCCCCAGGCTGAACAGAAGTAGCAGTTACTCTGGTAGCAATGCAGTATCTCTCACACCTGATGTGCATCTCCTGACAGTATACAGAGCAGTTAGATCAGCATAGCTAGGGATGCTGCCTTGCCCTTAGACAATGTCTTTTTTCTTAGTAAACAACAGCATTGTTGTGTGAAGAACTTGCACATTCCACATGCACATTCATAGTATCCCGTGTGCTCCTGCAGCTTTGCAGCTTTCACAACTGTCCTCAGCCTAAGATGCCACTTTCAGGGCCCTGGAACAGGGAGAACAGGGTTAGGCAAAGCAAATAATAGTAAGGTTACTGCTGATGTTACTGCTCATCAGAATGTCTCGCATCACGGACACACTGGACTGGATGTGGAAGACCTGAAGCCACAAGGCAGGACAAATTGCCATATAAGATATTTACACCCAGTAGGTTTTGATGGGCTGATGTGTACACCTAACCTGAATGCAGAAATACTATGTTTTTGAGGGAACACCATGCCCTTTCTAAGTATATCAGAAAAGTACCCTACAAGCAGTCAAATGAACAAAGAGCAGGTTCTGGGGAAAGGCACAGGGAGAGACAAACCAGAGTTTGGGTGTGCCCTGGGCATGTAAACTCCCCTTGAAGACTCTGGAGATCTAGCCAGGAGAGCCTGGGAGCCCATAGAGCAATTCAGTCTGCCCCAAAGCATTAAAGGATTAAAGGTCAGACTAATATGGGTGACATGGTAGTGGGTGTTTGCTACAGGCCACCTGGTCAGGAGGAGGATGTGGGCAGCTGAAAGTAGCCTCAGTCAGCTGAAAGTAGCCTCACAGTCGTAGGCCCTGGTGCTCATGGGTGACTTCAACTACCCTGACATTTGCTGGAAGAATAACACTGCAAGTCAAATGCAATCAAAGAGGTTCCTTGAAAGCACTGATGATAACTTTCGCTTGCAGATGATTGAAGGAAAGGAGTGCTGCTGGACCTTGTCCTATCAAATAATGAAGGAGTAGCTGTGGATGTGAAGGTTGGGGGCAGCCTTTGCTGCAGTGACCATGAGATTGTGGAGTTCAGAATCCTGCTAGGAGGGATCAGAGCAGTAAGTAAGACCACAACCCTGAACTTCAGGCAAGCTAACTTTGGCCTCTTCAGGGCTCTTCTTGGAAGAATCCCATTGGATCAGACCCTTGAAGGAAGAGGGGTGCAAGAGAGCTGGTTAATATTCAGACATCACTTCCTCCAGGCTCAAGAACAATGCATCCCTGTGTGCAATAGGTCGAGCAAAGCAGGGAGAAGACTGATGTGGATGAACAAGGAACTCCTGGCAAAACTCAAACATAAGCAGGAGGTGTACAAGAGGTGGAAGCAAGGACAGACCACTTGGGAAGAATACAAGGGCATCATGAGAACATGCAGAAATGTGACAAGGAAGGCCAAGGCCCAGCTGGAACTAAATCTGGCAAGGGAGGTCAGAAACAACAGGAACTGCTTCTTCAAATACATCAACAAAAGGAAGGCCAGGGGAAATGTGGGGCCACTACTGAATGGAGTAGGGTACCTGATAACAGATGACACAGAGAAGGCAGAGTTAATGAATGCCTTCTTTGCTTCAATCTTCATTGCCAAGGTGTCCTGGTTTTTGCTAGATTAACCCTATTGTAGCAAAAAACAGGACACAAGGCCACCCCTCAGGAATCCCCAACCCAAGAGACCAGTGAGAGTCTGGAAAAAGGAAGACTTTCCCTTGGTCCATGGGTATTGGGTTAGAGATTGACTATGCAGCCTTAACACCCACAAGTTCTGGATTCACCCATGTGTGCTGAGGGAGCTGGCTGACGTCATTGCTAGGCCACTCTCGATCATCTTTGAGAGGTCATGGCAATCTGGAGAGGCTCCTGAAGACTGGAAGAAGGCAAATATCACCCCTGTCTTCAAGAAGGGTGAGAAGGACCCAGGGAACTACAGGCCAGTCAGCCTTACCTCAATCCCTGGAAAGGTAATGGAACAGCTCATCCTGGAGGCCATCTCTAAGCATGTGAAAGACAAGAAGGTCATCGGGGTAGTCAGCATGGATTCACAAAGGGAAATTATGCTTAACTAACCTGATTGCCTTCTATGACAGGACAACTGGCTGGATAGGGGAGGGGATGTTGTATACTTGGACTTGAGCAAGGCTTTTGATACTGTCTCCCATGACATCCTCATTGGCAAACTCAAGAAGCCTGGATGATGATTGGATGGTGATGTGGATTGAGAACTGGCTGAATGGAACAGCTCAGAGGGTTGTCACTGGTGGTGTGGAAACAAGTTGGAGGCCTGTATCTAGTGGTGTCCCTCAGGGGTCAATACTGGGTCCAGTGTTGTTCCACCTATTCATCAATGACTTAGATGAAGGAACAGAGTGCCTCCTCAGCAAATTTGCTGATGATACTAAACAGAGGTATAAAAGTTGTGCAAGGTTGCCAGACGGCTGCACTGCCGTTCAGAGGGACCTTGACAGGCTGGAAAGATGGGCAGAGAGGAACC
>NW_010294397.1:0-224 GCF_000700745.2 Antrostomus carolinensis
GCTCTATTTCAGCTAAAAACCAGGACAGGAATGTAGAAGACTATCTTGGCAGCAGAGGTACAGCTGGAAAACAGAGGTAGCATCAGTAGGAACTGAAGATTTCTCTTCACCCATTGCTGCTCCAGTTCTAAATGTGAATGGCTAGGGAAGCAATCCATCAGACCTCAAATAATGAACCAAACAAGGCTAGCACTCCTCAGGTCTGTGTTTTCTTTTCTCTTTCC
>NW_010294397.1:235-11971 GCF_000700745.2 Antrostomus carolinensis
TCTTTCCCTTGCTATTTATTTGCTCGCATCTTGCTTGTCATCCAGTGCCTCCAAGCATGCCAAGCCCTCTTTCCTAATGTAGCATCTCCTTTAATAATGTAGTGTGTGCAAATTGCAGCCTGGCAAACTGCAGACTCATCAGGGTGGCAGAGGCACAAGACGAGTGGGTGTTTCGCCCTTGTAATCCTTTACCGTCAAAGAAGTCAATAAATACAAAATCTTCATTTGCTTTGAGACACCCTATGGCAAAGCAGATCGAGCTGCTCTTTTCCTCCGTTACAACTGTGTCGTCTCTCTGCAAGATTAACAAGCGTTACTGTGGATTTGGCGTATCTGTACTGTCAGGGATGGCTTGCAGCCATTGCTAGCCGAAATGTAGCAGCAAAGCAATAGCTGTTACACTGCTCATCAAAACCAGCAATCTGTGCTTCTTCCTCACCATTAAAACGATCAGTGCCTGTCACTTGATCCACACATGGGGTGGAAGAATGCGCTTCTAGGAAACTGGCCCTTATCTTCAGGGCAGACAAGAAGACGTTGTGAGATAAAAAGAAAGTTTACGAGACAGCACTGATTTAATGATGTTAATAAACCATAGCTATTAGTCCAATTACATAAAAGCAGGTTACTCTGCCAGCCCTAATATCAGAAGATGATAAAAGCAGACTGATTTCAGCTTCTTTACCTTATTCAGTTCTCCAGATAGGGAATGAAATGCCTGAGTTTATCTTATTGTAAATGGCTCTGATAAAGTTTAATTCTGACTTATAAAGAGCTTTCTGGCCAGCAAAGGAAATCCTCTGCTCTCCCCTCAAGTAGGGCTGAAATTGCTCTCAGTTTGCAGTTAGTTGTAGGCTGAAAGGCAAGAACTTAAGGCGGTTTTTGCATTTAGAAATGCAGAAGGGGGGCAGTGTAAACACTTACAGTGTTTACAGGAGCGTTAAACTTTATTTTGGTCTATTTTCGAACAGTTGTTTGAGAAGATGCCCAGCTCACTGGCTACCACTGCAATGGTGCAGGGCAGACAGTGGGGGACCCAGGTGGTTTTGTGCCATCATGTCCTGGTAAGGCACTGAACAAACAGGACAGCGTCACCACAATAACTACATTGTTAGTGGTAGTGGCACCAAACAGGATCTGAACCGTTGAGCCTTACACTTCACAGGCACAAAAAGACTTCCACACGGCATGTTCTCCCTGGTATCAGCAGCTCAACCCATGGCTGACCCCACAGCCCTGCCCTCAAAATGACATTTTTGTGCTCCCAGGGCACTCAGCCTCTGCTACCATGGCCTGCAGCAGGGCAGCAGTGCAGGGGGGTACTCACGGGGCCATGCCATGCCCTCCCAGTGCTGTCTCATGGCTTTCAAGATAAGCCTTTAATTAACTGCATGCAGCCAACATACAGTTGAGGGCAAGAGAGGAGAGGGCATCCCATTCCCTGTTTACATTCTACCTGGCATTTAGCTTAATTTCCTGTACTTGCACTTTACCACTTGATACTGTCCCTTAATCCTTGCATAAGGGTCTAAACAACAGTGGCCACCCCAAATTACTGTGCTGGAAATGACAGAAACCCATGCTTTGAAAGGCATAGTCCTGCTAGGCTAGAAATACACAAGCCATTTTAAATGTATTTAAAATATTAGTTCAGAGCTATTACAATTATCCTATTATAAAGTACATTTGCAAAAATAACAGTCCTGGATGTGGGTCTTTCAGGCCAAGTTTCTTCTCAAAATGGACTCTCACAGCACTTAATATCACTGTGAGACTGTTAATTATATCTTGGCAGAAAAGAGACCCTTATAATTAGGCTGATGTGTTTGACAGACTATTTTTCACAGAAAAGTTGACCACAAATACTTCTTGATCAACCTAACAATCTTCTTATTTGAAAACCCCTATGCAAATATGAAAGATACAGTCCATTTTGCCTCTCTAGTGGGCTTGATGTGATTTGGCAGGACTTACTGAGTAGGTTGAAACCAATTTGTTAGAGGAATGAACTAAGAGGTGATGGAATAGCTTTAGGTCTTGAGCTATGAGAAGGCAGTTGGCCATGCAGCTTCTTCTATATCTTTTTTTTTTTTCTTTCCAAAAAGATCTCCAAAGCTTCTCACTCTTCATCTTCCCTGTACCCAGCTCTCCACTGTAGCAACATGCTCTGGCATTTCAGATTCCTGGCTGCCTCTTTAGTTGCAGTCATGTTAGCCATGAGAACCCTAGCCATGATATCAAAAACGTAATTCCCAGCATTTCAATCACCTCCAGGAGATGAGAGCTTAGATGAGAGGAGGGACAGCTAGAGGTCATCTCCACTCCTCCTTGCATGCTCTGTCTCACATGTCCGCACTTCTTTGCAATATACCCTGCGCTGAGGGCAGGCAGAGAGGGCAGATCTATGGTTGGCAACAGCCACAGACCATGGAAGGGTCCCATATTTTGGAAAATTCAGAGATGACCGCTGTAAATTTGGCAGACAGGGAAGACTGTTTGTTTACAAGCAAAATAGGACTTGTTTTCATGGCATCCCAAAGTGAGACTGTATTATGCGACCAGTTCAGTTCATGAACAGCTATTCTGGGTCTGGTTGGGATGGAGTTAACCTTCTTCATAGCACCTCCCATGGTGCTGTGTTTTGTATTTGTGACCAAAGTAGTGTTGATAACACACCAATATTTTGGCTATTGCTGAACAGTGCTTGCACAGCATCAAGGCTTTCTTTGTTTCTCACTCTGCCCCCCTACCTCCCACCCCTGAGGGAGTGGGTTAAGGTGGACAAAAGGCTGGGAGGGGATACAGCTGTAACAGCTGACCTGGATGGACCAAAGAAATTTCCCATACTATACAGTGTCATGCTTGGCAGTAAACCTGGGGTGAGGGAAAAAGAGGGATGCTTTTTGGCTTCTGAGGCAGCCAATTACTTGAAACCTAGTTGGGCATTGGTCTACCTGTGGGAAGAGGTGAGCGACTATCAACTTTGCACTGCTTGTTTTTTCCCCCTTTCCTTCACCTATTAAACTGTCTTCATCTTGACCCACAAGTTTCTTACTTTTGCTATTCCTATTCTCTCCCCATCCCACTGGGAGTGAGTGAGCAGCTGTGTGGGTGCTTGCATGGGGTCAACTGCAACAATAGCTGAAGATTAAAACACTGGTACCCTGAGACCCAGCTGTTCCAAAACCTACTATAGCATTCCTTCTGCCCATCTGTCAGCTGTTCCCAACAGGAAGGATCCTTCACGACCTGTAACAGCAGGTATTTGGGAGTGGCACAGAGAGGAGGAGAAAGGGGCCTTGGTTTTGCAAAGCTTCATTTAGAAAACGGAAAATAAAAGACACAATTGGGTAAAATTACAAATGTTCCCAAAGGAGTCAAGTACCCTAGTTTGTCTTTGCTTTCAGAGTGCAAGGACAGCTAAATGCTCTCAGATTCAGGTTTTCATTTCACCTTCTTGAAAAAGTTACTTAACAGAAAATCACACAGTTCATAAGAAGTGAGCTGGTAAACATGGGGTGGCTGACCCACTTTGCTCTCAGCAAACTGATTGGAGCTTGCTCTTTGTGTGCCCAAATTCAGGCAATGTGCCTTGACTTAAATTCTGCTTAGTGAGGTTTAAGCTAAGGGATGCTATTTCACAGCAGGGAGAAGATAAGAACCTGCACGGGGATATTTAGAGGGATTGAGCTGAAGGAAGCTGGCTCAGGGAGTGCAGACACATGCCTGCATTTGCTCAAGAATATTCTTCTTGTCTCACGCCCCATGTCCAGCAGAGCCATCTCCAGCAGAAGCACCTTGGTGTGGAGCCAACCTTGTCCCCTCCCCAGCATGGGTCCCATCTCAGTTTGGGATGAAGGGCTATTTGCTGACTTGGTGGACAGTTTCAGAGGTTTGATTTCATTTGTGCAAGGTTTAGTTGGGATTATTATATTAACGTAGTGTTTGTCAGAGGAGATATTTCTATTGGAAGGACCCATCAGCCTTTGTTTACTGCAGGATTTTGTCCATTCTATCCCTGTCACTACAAAAAGGCATACTTTTAAAGAAAACAACTTGAAATCAAAAGTTAAATTGTTGAAGTGTGGGAAATGCCCTAGAATCACGTTCCAAGGACAATACTCCTGTTTAATGCTAAATCACTTTTGCCTTCAAAAGCTGTTACTAACTAGAGCTGCCTCAACACCACCACACATTGAAATGATCCTTAAGATTCAAAGTCCCTCTTTCTCTTTCCATTGAATTTGTCAAATAAATGTGATAAATAGTTTGATAAGTGGTCGCTGAAAGTTAAACTTCTCATGGAGCATACCGTGCCTTTTTGGCTAGGATGAAAAAGAAAGAAAATTGGACTGCACATAGACTGAGGGAGAAAGTCTGGGCCATAGTACCCACAGAGGAGCAGATGAACAGGTTTTGTGAATGAGGCTAGTGATGTGAGGTTTTTAAGTGTTATATTCCCATAACTGCTATCTCACTAATAAACATTTATGTTGGTGCAATGCCCACTCATTTCAACCTGCTGAGGAGCCCTACAAGGCTCCGCTGTAGGAGCTTGTAACTTGTCTACAAAGTGATGACAGTCCATACTTTCCATTATCTTGGAACACTTGATATATTTTTATTACACTGGATACCTTGGCATGAATGATCTGCTTCTGGCTGCATTTACAGCCAAGCCTTCTTGTTTTCACAGAGCTGAACAATAAGATATTTGCTAGGAGGGATGGATTTCCTTATACCACAGTGATGTTCAAAATAAGTTTTTTGGATAATTCCTGCAGTTTCTCCCCCAACTGAAATGTATTCCCTAAACTTTGTGAAACTGTGGAGTGATTTATTTCAAGCTCATTTCCTCCAGAAACCTTTCTACTTCTCAACATTATTTTTACTGTAATACCTACGCTAGTCATCCTCACTTGAGCATTCTGAGCGAGTGAAGTGTCATTACCTTCAGCTTTCCAAACAGTCACAGACTAATGCAGAAAAGGAATTTTTCTGACTTAACTTCAGCCATGTATAAGTTCAGGATCTGGTCTAAGCTTGTTTTATGCAGGCTCCTTCTGTAGTCCTCATGGAGAGAGATTCCTTCAGAAGGTGATTAATCCCATCTCTCTAAGGCACTTTTCTTAAGAGTTGGACAAGGCTGGAGGCGCCTTGGTTGTGGGAATATCAGAACAATGCAAAACAGCAATTAACAGTATCTAGGTTGCCTGACTTGTTAATTCTCCCTGTACAAATACACGAACAAATAAGAGCATAAATTGTTCATGCCAACACTGTGGGTTTTGTACAATGAAATTTTGTAATTTTATATGGAGTTTTATTTGCCCTTATGCATGCTTATTTATATATGTATGCATTTAATTTTATTGTATCATGTTTTATATAGTGACAAAAGCATTCAGCACATGTTTTGCTGAAAACTGCAATATTTTCAGGGAGTGACCAAGATTGGAATGGGTCGAGAATTTACTATTTTTGCTGGAACCACTGTTTGTTCAGAGGCTGCTCTGCAGCTGACAGATCAATTCTTATTTTGTTCTCTGTCAATGTGTATATTATAATTTGTACAGGTATCATGCCTTGGTAAAGGTATGATACAGCTCTTGTCTCAATAGGCCAAGATTATGTGCACATTTACTTGCAGAGCAATATATGCACAACAACTATGAGACCACCTTGATTACCATCAGTGTCGGGATGTTGGGAGCATTTCTTATCATTTTTTGTTTGTAATTCTCTGTCTTCAATGTACAGAACAACTGCATGCTAACATCTGTTTCACTAACTATTGATAGTTAAGAAAAGTTGAATCTTAAAGCAGTTGTGTGCCTAAACTTCCTTCTTTCCTAAGGAAGAAAACTATGAAAGGAAGACATGTTTTTAGATGCATTTTTCTGGTGGACTTCTCTTAAGGTTTGGGAAAAGGCTTAAAAGCAACATGCTACTACTACTCATCCACTGTCTTGTAGACGTTTATCTTTCTGAAGCCCATAAATAAAAACATACCTTTTCTCCTTAGGGTAGTGAGTTCAAAGTAACGAAAACAGAATTTTTCATAATTCATAAACATAGACATCATTGCCCTTCACTGTTAATGTTGGCATTTGAACTTTCCATCCATATTTCCACATTTCTGCTTATATATTAGGGAAGCAGTGGTTTGTGGAGTCCAGAAAATCCCCCCTCGCAAGCAGAGAGAAAAGAGGATTCTTCACAGTTCCTGATCTGAGCAGAGTGACTTTCCAAGGATGAAACAGCCCATGAAAAAACTGTCACTAAACAAGCAGGATCAAGAAGCTGTCTCCAACCAGTGAGTCCAGCCCTGCCAACTTCAGCCTTGAACACCAAGGAGCCCGTGGTTGTGCACCTTCAGATTAGAAGAGAAGCTAAAATCATAAAGGACAAGCTCAACTACGCAAAGTAATTAACGGGCAAACTCTTCTTCATTCATACTGAGTGGCCCATTGTTGAAAGTAGTGGGGCTGCTTGGGGAGAAAGATGATTGTTCCAAGTGAGCAACTGCTGCAATTTTCCAGCCCTTCCTACACTGCAAAATAGTCCTGGCTATACAATTTCATAAATGGATTGCTAGGGGTAAAGGGATTTGTCAGCAAGGATCTGGTTCTCCAGTAGGAAGCCAGAGGACCTGAAGATATATGTGCATGCACTCCTCAGCACCAGTTACATTTAAGTAAAACAAGTCCCATGAGTAGGGGCTGTACTTTAACAAATGGTCTCACTTCTTTACCCCAGGTCCTACCCTGTGACTAATGGGAGAATTGTGGTGGATACATCAAGAACAGCCCAGCAAAGCATGTTTGCTTTCAAAACACTGCTCACTATGGATAAGCCAAGAGCCTACTTGGCAGCTGCATGAGGAAGTTTGTACTGATTGTGATCTGACTAAATAAAATAATTGGGGGCCTAGTGTATGCAAGGCAGTACCTTTTCCAAGCGCTTATTCAGATTTAAAAGAGAACTGGGTCAGTTCCAGGTAAGGTGTGACCACAGCCAGCCATAAGTGATTTCTGTCATTTTAAAAAGGCCCAGTGCTGGCTAGTGAGAGTACAGCATACAAGGCTGAAAAGCAAGCAGATTTGCACTCTGCTATTTGCAGATAATTAAATGTTGCTAGATGTCAATGGGAGAAGGCTGATACTGCACCAGTAACTGTCTTGTCCAGGAGAGAAGAGAGCCATGGCTGTAAATATTGCATACAGGTCCATACAGTCATGAGGCAGAAAGCAAAGGGCACTCTGTGGGCAGCCAACGTTACTTCATTCCTGAGCAAGTGAAAAGCAAGAAACGGAACTCATTATCCTCTTCTGCAGCTTTAAGGGAAGCCCTGTTATAATGAAGATTCCCTAGTGTGAACTGAATTTGGAGTCTAGCACACATTAATTTTCAAATCATCATCAGGCTACTTAAACCACTCCAGTATTTGGTCTAAGAATAAGGGAATCATGTGGAATATATGTCTGCTTGTGTCTATACGGTAATAATATGGGCTGCCTTTGATATTTATAGCAAGATTTTTCTACTTCTCTGTGTAACTCACCCTTTAAAACTCCCAGATCTGAAGATAGTCAGATAAATTCTTCCTGCGAGCATTCACATAAATATGTCTGCAGAAGTACATTATTTTTTAACAATCAGCAGCTAAATGGATTAACATTCCTGCCAAAACAGGGGGCAAAATGTGTGTGCGTGTCCTGCAGAAGCACGGGGATAATCACAGAATCACAGAATATTAGGGATTGGAAGGGACCTCAAAAGATCATCTAGTCCAATCCCCCTGCCAGAGCAGGAACCTAAATGAGATCACACAGGAAGGCGTCCAGGCAGGTCTTGAATGTCTCCAGAGAAGGAGACTCCACAACCTCCCTGGGCAGCCTGTCCCAGTGCTCTGTCACCCTCACCGTAAAGAAGTTTCTTCTCAAGTTTAAGCGGAACCTCCTGTGTTCCAGCTCACACCCATTGCTCCTTGTCCTGTCATTGGGCATCACTGAGAAGAGTCTGGCTCCATCCTCATGACATTCGCCCTTAACAGAGTTGTAAACATTAATTAGGTCACCCTTCAGTCTCCTCTTTTCCAAGCTAAAGAGACCCAGTTCCCTCAGCCTTTCCTCATAAGGGAGATGCTCCACTCCCTTCATCATCTTCGTGGCTCTGCGCTGGACTCTCTCAAGCAGTTCCCTGTCCTTCTTGAACTGTGGGGCCCAGAACTGGACACAATATTCCAGATGTGGCCTCACCAGGGCAGAGTAGAGGGGGAGGAGAACCTCTCTGGACCTACTAACCACACCCCTTCTAATGGACTCCAGGATGCCATTGGCCTTCCTGGCCACAAGGGCACAGTGCTGGCTCATGGTCATCCTGCTGTCCACCAGGACTCATGTGTGTATAAGTGCTATAAATGTGCTATAAGTTGAACTCCACAAAAAAAAATGTACTAGGTAATGTCTAGGTGCCAGTTTAAGATAAGGGAGGTGGCAGGTTAAGTCCAAGCTCTGGCAGGTTCAAGGGAGAGCTTTTAATTGCTGAGTGATCCAAGTCACGCAAAGTAAAACTTAATCACTCAACCAAGACCAAGTATTATCTCACTGCAGAGAATAGAATTGTGCTCTCTGAAAGAAATTACAGAAAGGCAATTCTGAAAAGTTTTCTCATGCTGAAAGTGTTGCAACTAGCTCTAGTCTACATTTAAAATTCAACTATATGTGTGCAGCTACCTGTTGGCTGGTTCTCCCCAAGGTACGTAAGGCTTCTCTGCTAAACTGCTTCCTCTAATGTGTCGGAGAAGGAGCCTGCATCCATAAGGTCACCAAAGCCACTTCAGCCAATGATGAAAGGCAAGGGAAGTCCCACAGGACCTGTATCAGGACTGCAAAAACAAGATGCTTTTGGTTTCAATCTGTAAAAATTGCAATTCTTTAATATCTAGAAAATTTTTTATTCTTTTTGGCAGAAAATTAAAACACAGAGAAACAGCCTGCAGTGGAGTTATTCTTCCCTAGGACTTGCTTGTCTGCATTTCTGGACAATGAAAGAGGTTGAGGGTGAACTCATTATTAGGAAAGGCAGACACATCCAATGGTGAAGAAAGCAGCAAAGCAATGCACACAAGAGAGGAGAGTAAGCATGGAAGCAGAGGCCCAGGTGTTCAACAAAACCTACTGTTAGAGAAGTTGTAGGCTGCAGAGCAGGAAAGCTGCATTGGTGATTAAAGCACCAGTGCTGCCAAAGAAGACCAAATGGTTGTCAGAAGAAGAAATGAGAAGTGGAGCAGCAGGTGACTATGAAACACTTGAGGAGCTTCAAGATCTTGGTCAAAGGGAAAGATCTAGCATTGTGCATCAACACCAAAAGAGCCAGAGAGGCACGGAGCAAGGATGCAGAGACTGCTGGGCAGAGAAGAGGGATGGTCAGGCAATAAAGCAAGAGGAATCAGGCTGTGCAGTTGGAGAAGAAATGGATGGTAACCAAGAGAAAGACAAGATGAAGAGGAGGCGAAAGGAGAAAGTGTTGGCAAATGAAGAGCAGGATGCTCTCAGCACAGCATTGAACTGGTTCACTGGAGTATGTTTCAAGCCAGGGCTCACATCAGATGTTGCTGTAATTCAGGTTAGTCAATCAGCCTAGCTTCTGGCCAGGGGTTGCCAGGCACAACATCATAATGCAAAAGCAACAGGCTGGATTCATGTTATTGAAATCAAATAAAATTTTAAAAATCCTGCCACTGGGACTGATTCATTATAAAACTTTTCCATGAAAAAATCAATAATGTCTGTCAGTTCCTTGGTGTTCTATTAGGCATAAAAAGCATAGACTGAAGAAACAGACAGGGAAAACAAGGTTTTACCAGCACAGGCTCAAAATGACTGCACAAGCTCGAAAAGTAGAGGCATCCACCTGCATCTACATGGATCATGTAGGTTGTCCCATGTGAGAACTCAAAGTCCTCTATCACATTTCATTTTAAAAGTAAACATAAAGAGTAATTAAATGACATGTATACTGCCTTTCTCATCACCTCTATAGCTCACCTTTCTTTGGAGTATGACCTTAGACAGAAAAAAAAGAATACTAACTATTTCATTGTAGAAACCCCTGTAATTGACAACAATGGGAGGTTTTTTCACACAAATGCATTAGATTTTTAATGGTAGGAGACTCTGGATGACTGGGGAGATATTGGACTTTAAATGTAAACATAACTTTTGAAGAGTGCTAGTAATATCAGGCCTAATGGCTATGTAATTTTAGTAGAATATATCGACATGGGTGGGAAATGAGGAGAAGATTTTTTATTAGGGAGCTGAAATGCAAGGTATAATCCTACAGCAGACTAAAATTGGAGGTATCAAAAGTATTTCAAATCATCAAATATGTCTGTAGTTTATCACAGGGATACTATCATCACGAATGCAACATGCATCAGTGTAATTTCACAGAGAAAATTTTGAGACGTTTTAAGCTTTAGTTAAATGCTTTTGCTTTCTGTTAAATCACAGAATCATTTTAGTTCAAAAAGACCTTTAAGATCAGTGAGTCCAAGCAAAAAATCATCGAGTCCAACCAAAGATGGAAATACTGCTTTCCAGAAGTCAAGCCAAATCTGAACTAATTCCGTGGACTTTTCTCAGGGGCCTGCAGTCTCCACATCAGTGTAAGCAAGAATAATTGACAGTTCATATCAACCATGTGTTAATGATGGCAGCAGTGCTACTGTTTCATAAGAAGTATCACGAAAATGACGTCCACTCACAAGGACAAAAGAAGGAGTGAGGAGCTATGCCAAAAGTTTTTGGACGGAGCAGTCCCATTGTGAGCACTTTCACTGCATAATGGCTTTCCTTCACTGCTAGCTTTCATATTATGATGAAATAGCACTTCATCCTTATTATCTGTGAGATAAGTTTTGTAAGATGTTCATAGGCTGAAGTCTGCAGACCAAATAATTCAAGATTTTCTATGGGCCTAATTCTGCACCAGGAAAGTCAATGCATTTTATTGCTTATTTGTGAGGGCATCTGACGCTTTTATCTTCGAAAATGTTCATATGAAACAAAGTTTAAAGTAGTTTTAATATGACATTTTTTTCTTCTAATATGCTAACAAAAATTAAATGAACCGGTCCTGATACAGACTTAGATGGTATGGACTGTATAAAATTGAAAGCTCTGAAGAGCAGCCTGCAAGTAGCAGGCAACAGTAGCAACAAGTAGCAAGTAAAAGTAATCTTTAAAAATACATTAATTTTTATTGAAGAAGATTGTTCTGGTAAAATACTAGGCGCTTTCAGAATGTGGGAGGAAAACTGGTGAAGCATTCCCTGAAAACTGGAAATGAAAAAGGTCTGACCAAACTCATCCCTCCCTCCTTCCCTGCCCAAGAAAAAGCAATAAATAACAACGAGAATTTCTACACTTTTCTGGTCAGAATGTAGGTTTCAGTTGACATTTTGATGTGATATGCAAATTTTAAAGGGAAAATATTCGTCTCTTAGTGTAGATTGAATAGTAACTGTAAAACAGGATGTTTCCTATAATTTCAGATGTGCTGTTCCTTTTTATCATCTGATTCTGTTCTGGCAATTTCTGGGGTGATGGGCTGAGAAGCCATTCACCAGACTATGCAAAATGAGGCAGGATATTGTTATATCTTAAGAGAACATTCTTTTATTTCTTTCTATCACTAAGGTTTATATTATATTATATTATATTATAT
>NW_010294398.1:0-1647 GCF_000700745.2 Antrostomus carolinensis
GGTAAGGGCTGAGAGGGATGCGGTGGTATCTGTAGGGTGGGTGGTGAGTAGGGAGTATTGTTACCCATGGTGGTGGGTGGCCATGGGGTGGCTTCACCCACAGGAGAAAACAGAGCTGTGCTTTGTGACACAGGAGCAACACGCTTTGCTTTAATTCTTGAAGTTCTCTTACCCCTTTCCTGGGCACTGGTGAGGCTGCACCTCAAGTATTGGGTTCAATTTTGGGCCACTCACTCCAAGAAGGACATGGAGGTGCTGGAGTGCGTCCAGAGAAGGGCAACGGAGCTGGGGAAGGGTCTGGAGCACAAGTGTGATGAGGAGTGGCTGAAGGAACTGGGGTTGCTTACACTAGAAGGGGAGACCTTCTCACTCTCTACAACTACCAGAAAGGAGGGTGTAGAGAGGTGGGGGTCAGTCTGTTCAACCAAGTAACAAGTGACACGACGAGAGGAAATGGCCTCAAGTTCTGCCAAGGGCTGTTTAGACTGGATATGAGGAAGAATTTATTTCCTGAAAGGGTTCTCAGGCATTAGAAGGGGTTGCCCAGGGCAGCGGTGGAGTCCCCATCCCTGGAGGGATTGAAGAGTCATGTAGACATAGTGCTGAGGGACATGGGTTAGTGGAGGACTTGTCAGTGTGAGGTTAATGATTGGACTCGATGATCTTAAAGATCTTTTCCAGTTGATGCAATTCTATGATTCTGTGTATCTCCATCCGGGCAGAGAGGACCTTGGTCCCAGCTGGACCCCCGTGCTGAACATTGGTCCCTGCTGGGCTCATTGCCTTTGCTGTGACCTGCTCAGCAGCACCAAACGGCCCTGCCCAGACGGCAGCATCACCAGGATGTTGTGGGCCTGAAAAACTGCAGATGCCGCCCTGCTGTTAGCACTTGACACAAAGCAAGAGCAGTGCTGAATCGAGCACAGAGAATAAACTCGAGGCTTAGACTTCCTGTGAGCCTTGAGCTGCAGCTGTAGGTCCTCTCCTGCATCCTCCAACCCCCCTGCAGAGTTTCCATGGGTGGCTGCACATCTCTAACAACTTGCCCTGAGCTGCAGGCTGGGATTTGTTCCTCATGGCCCCCCCTCTGTGGGGCTGGCTCCCCGTGGCCATTATTTACACCCGGCGCTATCAGTTCCTGACTATCTGCAGCAGAGCGGTTTGTGTAAACTGCTGCTGCTGCGGTTCCAGCCCGTCTCACGGTCACCAGTTCCTGCACAGCTCTTCCCGTCGGACGGGTTTGTCTGACTTCCTCCAGGGATGGGTGAAGGTGGTGGAACGGGTCTCAGCGCTGGCGCCTGTGAGTTTCTGCCCTGAGACCGGTGGTGCCCATGGCTTGTTCCTGCTTTATCAGGCTGGGGGACTGATCTCCTGCCTTGGTGATGATCACGTTGCCATTTGGGGCATCCATGTGCTTGATCCATGCAGGAGGGTGAATCCCCACTACCGATGATCCATGGCTGATGCGTAGCTCAAAGTGCTTGTGCTGGTGGTGATGGTCTCAGCCTTTCACCATCAGCCCTTGCGTGTCTCATTCTCCCACCTCTTTGCAGGAACCAATACCACAGATGTGACAGTCACCATGTCCCCAACTCTCTCTACCTCGACACCCACAGAGACCACAGCACTGCTGCCCGCCACCACCTC
>NW_010294398.1:1701-2013 GCF_000700745.2 Antrostomus carolinensis
GGACGGAGACCTTTGCAACCAGCGCTGCAACCCCTCGGGGGAGCATCCTGGCAGTCTCCAGCACCAGCACAGCGCAGATGTGGGGTAGCACAGCCCACAGCACTCCTGGGTCATCTGCCAGCACCACGGTGCAGCCTGATCCCACCCCAACAGGGCTGGGGCTCACCACCGGCACCCCAACGACCATGACACCCGACTGTACCGAGATGACCATCATCACATCTGTGGGGACCAGCACGGCCCTGGCTGTCGTCGAGACGAGCACGCTGCCTCCCCACACCTCTCCCCTTCTCTCCTCCACCCGGGTGGGCA
>NW_010294399.1:0-2597 GCF_000700745.2 Antrostomus carolinensis
CCCTGCTGCGGGGAGAGGCAGCGTGGGCAGCGGCTCCAGCTGAGGTGTGCGTTCACCCCTCGGTGACATGGGGATCGGTGGTCCTGAGGGACACAAACCTCTCTGGTGTCACGACAGCTGATGATAGTCCATCAGAGTGTGCCCAGGTGCTGAATACTGGTCGCATGATGCCATGTTGCAATCAAAAATGATTCAGGAATTACACCATAGCCCTGCGAAATGGTGGCGGGGGGGCTGGGTTGGTTTTCCGCGGGGGGCCCCGGGCGAGCTGGTTTGGTTTCCCGCGGGGACACAGGCCATCTCCCTGTGGCAGCTCTGGCACTGGGGCACAGATTTATTTCTCCCTGTGGCAGCTCTGGCACTGGGGCGTGAGCTGGAGTCACCCCTTGGGCCATGCCAGCAGGGGCAAAGGGGTCTTCCCCGAGCTCCTCAGAGTGGGATGTGTGACGGGGACAGCAAAACCCGCTCGGAGGTGAATGGAGCCTGCCCTGTCTGCAAGGCACTGCAGAAAAACAAGTAATCAAATAAAAAATGTCCACAATACGGTGTTTATATAAACTTGCTTTTCCTGTAACCTCCCAAAAGAGCCACATGTTATGTTGCTAGTAACATCAGCTGTTCCTAGCTATGTTAATGGTTGCTTTATATAACTGGATGGAAAAATCCTTCCTCTGATTTCAGACATTTTGTTTCCTCTGTTTACTGGGAGTTGGAGCTTCCTACGTAGAGAAAGCTCTCAAGGAGCAAGTCACATTTTCCAGAGAGTTACGTATCTGGAGAGATGACTAACTGCTGTAGACTGAGTCACGGTGAAGAAGGGAGCTCTGAGGAAGGGTGGAGAGGGGACTGCTGAAGTCACGGCGGCAGAACAGAAACAGCAGCAGCCCCACAGCGAGTGCTCCTCTTCTCCTTCCTTGCTACAGATGTGACCCCGCACCACTCGGTCAAATGACAGCCAGATTCCTTATCTTCGGCTTTTAATTAACCTTGTGAAAATACCCAGGGTTTATGGTGGTTGCTAAATTGGTCGACAGCTCAGCTGGGCTGAGGTTTAGTATGTCTGAAGGCAGCTGAGTTATGCTTGTGATCAAGCTGCGAGATAGGCTGAGCAGATAAACTTCCGGTATCAGCCTCTTAACTAAGTATTTGAAGAATGTGTTTGAATTTGATTACAGAAAATTGCAGTCCAATTGATTCCAGGTGTACCTTGGCTCCTCACCCACGGATCCAGGCAGGAAAACACACCAGGAACCGGAGCTGAGCCTCCAGGCAAGGCTTTTATTTTCAATCCTTGAGGCTGCTGGAGATTTCCCTGACCTGAGAGAATCTCAGCTATTAGAAGAGAGCTTTCTTAAGCACACCATTGCAAAGCAAAACAAACCAGGCTCTTAGCTGCCCACTTCTTGCTGAGGAGGAGAAATAAAGCCTCGGGTGTTCTTTTATACCGAGGGTGCTCAGAGACATCCCTGAGGAATAAGAGTTGAGAACCAGAGCGGACTAACACTGAAGAGGTGGCAGCACAAATTCACAGGTGGATGTGGCACAGCCCAACCCCTGAGCTGTGCTTATTGCAAGAAGAAGGGATGTGATGGAAAAGTTGCTGTGTCTCCAGAAAGGGAAGGAGGAACTGGTGCAAATCCATTGGCGTTTTACTCTGGACAATGTTGGGGGAGTTTCAGCTACACCTTCTGGTGTGGGAGCAGAGACAGCTGTGAGGGAGCAAGTGTGTTTTGTGAATACAAACCTCTCTTTGGGCTGTTCAAACAGCCTGCGAGCTGTGGCTTGGAAAGGAAGCTGCCCTTGCGCTGAGTGTGCGGGGAGCTGACGTTGCTATGGCCGAGCCGGTGTGATGATGAGCACAGCGGGGCTGGTTGGTGCTGGGAGCAGTGGTGTGTGTGCAGTAGGTGGAGTGCTCTGTCCCGGAGCCAGGAGCAAGGCTGTACCACTCACAGCAAACAGCTCACGCTCAGGAAATGCCATCTGAGCAGTAGTCCAAACCATCCCATAAAGGAAGGGTGCTGGGAAGAACCCAGCTTCATCCCCAATCTCTTAGGGACAGATTTGGTAGCTCCCACCCAGCAGATGCTTCTGTCTGATTTTCCTGCAGAGAAGTGGGATGGGGTTGTCCAGGAACACCCTACTGCTTCAGAGACAGGAGGATTCCTCTTTCAGTAGTGTCCCTACTGCAAAAGAGGTCAAACATTTGTGCTGGAAACTGTAGGCACGGGAAGAACACGCAGCTTTGCTTGTGCTTTGGGCAGGCGCTTACCTCTGTACAATGAGGCCAAAAAAGGCTGAGGATAATTTCACCTTTTTAAACCCAGCAACTGGAAAGGTACCAGGCAGAGGGAGCTTGATGCGGTGCTGAGCCAGCCTGAGACACCCCCGTAAAACACCATGGTGGCAGTCACCTTTTGTTCTTCACATCCCTCTCTCTTTTGGCTGTTGCTGCCACAAGGAACTCGGACTCTTTTTCTGCTTCATTTCCTCTGGCCCAGCTTTTCTTCTTCTTAGCAAACTCGCTGTGTGCTGAAGGACTCCCAGGGACTTTGCACCTCTGAGGAAACCTTTTTGCTGGGGGAAATATCCAGGTGTTG
>NW_010294400.1:0-9478 GCF_000700745.2 Antrostomus carolinensis
AGACAAGTCCATAGTGCAGTTCCTCACAAAACCCAAATCACAGGTCCTTTTAAGCAAAGATTCACCTCATCTATTGAAAAAAATTCAATTTAATAAATAATTATAGCACTAAAATTATTCGTGTAGGAAATAATCTTCTTAAAGGCATAGTTATCTTTGATAGGTTTATTGCTGAAAAAAAGGAATAATTTTAAAAAATGTGGATATCAGCATATTGTTTTAACTCTGTTAACGTAAAGTAAACAATGTTCTATTGAGCAGAGGTTACAATGTCAGTATTTACATAGCAAGAGTGTTTATTTGAATTAAATAATAATCAGGAAAGCTGATAATCAGTTTCATTTTTTTCTCTGAAGTTTGCAACAATGGTATGAAAGTGAGTATTGTGTAACAAAGTCCTTTAGGCAAAAACTGTCTACTTCATCATCAACCTTAACTTCAGAGCATTTACCTACAATTTTATTTCTCAAAGGCTAAAACTTATAGCCCAGCAAGACTGAGCCCATGCTTCCTAGCCGAGGAACAGGACTCACTGATCATTGTTACTACACTAATAGGAGAACATATAAACCAATGAAAAGCTGGAAATTTTCTGAAGAATGAGTAATTTTGTTCTTAAATGTGACTTGTGAGAAAAGAATCCTAGATAATCTGATTTTGTCGTCTCTCAGTGACACATTGTATGGGTGCAGATGTCAAGGTTTTGGAAGCAGAGGGGCTGTAGGGGTGTCCTCTGTAAGAAGAGGCCAGGGGCTGCCCCCGTGCTGGCCACAGTTGGTTTCAGCCAGCACTAGCTTTACACTAGCTTCCGTGTTGTGCAGCGTAGATGAGGTTGAAAATAGAAACAATCACAAAGAAGGTCTGTAATCTGATAAAGCAGGTGACTAGTACCATTTGAGATGCTCTGTTGTATCCAAGACATCTGTGCAGGTCTGTCTGAAATGGTTAGACTTTCAGAATTGCCAGGTACTACCGAAGGGGCTGCTGGAAGCTGTGTGAGAAGCCACAGTGCTTAAAAAGGTATTTGCCAGCTGTGTCACAAGATACAGAGATGCCAGTTTATGGCATTATCTATACATCTGATTCCCTTCATAATATGCATATAGTCTTGTAATACTTTCCTTATAGATAACAAAATTCCAATGTGCAGAATTGGAATTATTTCCAGATATACATTTATTAACAATAACATTTTTTCCTTTCCTTGAATACTCAGAACCTCTTTCTATGCCACATACAAGACTACTGATAGGTGAAACATCATACATGTCCTCAACCCTAAGAAAAAGGGAAGAAAAAATAGTCATGATGCAGAAATAATGAGTTTTCTCAGTAACTTCAGATACAAAAGTGACTTTTCAATCTTGTATGCACAATTTTATAATGTTTTAAAATAATGTATAAAGAGTGTGCTCATTTGAGCATTATAGCTACAGTAAAATGTGTGTGGAGGGGATTGCACACTCAAACCATCCTTCCCTTGTTGCCTTCAAATAGGGATTCCAGGAATAAGAAAGGGAAGACACAGTTTGACATTGGTTAACACAGGAACTTAAAAGCAAAGGTAGTACTGGATTCCTCTGTTTCCCTTTTCATTCAGACAGGGAGAGAAAAGTGGTAGAGGTAAAAGGCTAAGTATAAGAATCTCCACAAGTGGGATGATGAACTCTTGCATTTGCAATTTCCTATCTTTTTCTGGAATCAGTTTTTGCTACATTATCTTAAGGCAGACAAAACCCCAGTCCTGAGGAACTGTGAGTGATGAAAAGCTTCCTGTTAATCTTCTCATATTTACACCATGCACACTGCCTGAGTCTCTGTCAGGGCAAACATCACAGGCAATATCTCACCACTAATCTTGTGGGACTTTGTGCTGAGAGCTGTACTTAGCATACTTTTCTCTCAGCAAAAGGGAAAAAAGGTAAAGAAGCAATAAAGCAATTCTTAAAATGCTGGCAAATAATGCAATTATTTGATATGGTTAATTACAAAGAAGGTAGTTATTCAATATGGTCTGATGCAACTGTTGAATGAATGAGGGAAATAGTAAAAATGTTATGCTGTCACATGGCCAGGAATATGCATGACATACTGGAAAGCACTAAAAAGCATGGGAAGAGCTGCTAGCCTTTGTTCCTGTCCCTTTCAACCTGCAGGTCTTCAGGCACATACTGTGTTAGATTTAATAAATAACCATAGTATAAATTAAAAAAAAAAAACAACCAAACCAAAACCCCACTATGTTAAGAAACAGAAAATGTATTCACATTTTTATTAAGTACTATTTCAGGAATTTTAACAACAAGCTCTTCATTGTCTATTCATTTTCTTTGTTTTCACCCTTTGTATATTGGAAATACAGTACATATATATATATGTACACATAGTTTTAGTTATGTAAAATCTGAGTATCAAGCTAAAATATAAAGTCAGTTAACACACACTGATTTGTTTTTAAATCTTTAATATTACACACAAATAACATTTCCTTATGTCCTAGAAGATATCATGGGTAATATCTTGGCAGAATCTTAGATTTTGTAGCAACTTCTAGCCTTAAATGCACTGTTAATAAGACTTTAGAATTTTTGGAAATTTAATAAATTTCATTTCTCTAAGAGTGACTTAGACTGTATATTCTAAGATAGTTACACATTATTCATCTACACACCTTATTATATTTCTTAAACTTCCTTTTGTTTCAGAGGTCATTTGTGGGTGAATTGGATTCATTGGTTCTACAACTAATGTACATAACACAGATTGCTTAATTTAATGAGCTTTCACTTTCATAATACTAGATAATCAGTAGAGAAGTAACTATGACTTTGAGCTATATCACAGTTACCTTAACTCTGCTGATAATTAAAAGAGCCATTAATTCAGTGATGTTACAAGTACATTATAACAAAAAAATACACTCCACTGCTTTTTATATCCTAACATTAAATGGTAAATACTTCATATGTGATGTTATTAAACAGGTATTGCAACAACCTTTTCTAATGGAAGTGTAATTAACTTGGCCATACACGTTTACTCAATTTAACTGTATGGAAAAGGTAGTACCTCCCCTATTATTTTGTTATTCACAGTAAAAACTGTGGGACAATATGAGGTAGAGATTATGGTCCTCAAACAAGAATTTTAAGGAGAATGTCATTCCAACAAGTCCCACACAGCAACAACTCCCCAAAGCTGTTTACTATTACAAAACTTCAGAACTCGAATAGTATGATTTTGTTATGTTTGCTAGGTTAAAGAAAGGGTTGAAAGAGCTTTAACAGGGAAGCAAGCTGATGTTATTACTTAAAACTAGTTTACTATCAAAATATCATTTTTCATAACCAACTATTTTAGCAGTTACATTTCACTGTCTCCCTTTCTAGATTTAACTTAGGTACTGGCTACCTAAATTATAATACAATTAATAATATTCCTACATACTGAGTAGAGTTTATAGAGATGACTCAATCTAGTTCTTGCTTCTACTCCCTCTGAAGTCAGCCAGTGTAGAACAGAAATACTCATTGAAATTCAAATAGCCCAGACCATAAATAAATGGAAACTGAACTCAGTAATTCCTGCATGTGTTTTAAGTGCACCTTCAGGTTACAAGCAGTGAACGGTAAAACATGTATATACCACAGAGTGTCCTCTAACTGAAATTCACAGGTCTGCTTTAGCTACGTTATTTTTAAAAACTTCTTCCTGTTAAGATGGTTCTGGTGTTTTTGCTATACTTGCTAATATGCTCCAATGAAATATCATATCAATCATGCAATTTGATAGCATTACTTCTTTAAATGCTGAGCACATGAAAGCTATGTGAGTTTTGCAGTTCATGGTACACAATAATTTAAGTGGAAAGCATAGCTAGATTTTATAAGTGCTTTTTTAACTGCAGAGAAATGCACCATTTATTATGAAACATTTCATAATTAGTAACAGGCAGTGTCTAAAATCTATCTAGCTTACAGAGCTGTAAACCGTGATCCACTTAAGTGTTACAGAGAACTACATTTATTTCTATGCAAAGTACTAGTGTAACTAGTATCAGTAAAAGTGTAAATCACAAGTCTAATTGTTTCAATGTTACCTTAATTCTGGTACAAAAATTAATATAACTGATAGAAGCAATGCACTACTAAGTTGAAGGAAGTTGATTATGTATAGAGACAGTGTTTTTTCATATAATTAGATTAAGTATGTGCTTATTAAGAATGCAGAAAATAATGCCTAATGTGGCTCTTTAATGGCTCTCAGTCTTTTGACAGTGCAAGAAAAAAAAAAAAAAAAGAATTATTCTATACAGATATTTTTTTGGTAGGTACAGCTATCACATTTTTGCCAGTAGAATATTTTGGAAGTCATGTAGCCCTGGTCTTCTCCTGAATTTAGTTTTGTTATTCTTGAAAAAGTTGTGTCACATTTTTCCTGCCCCAAATGATCAGTTTTTGAATTGTTTCATATCAAAGAATTTTATGAAAATCTGGTTTACATTTCTTCTTCCAGGTCATTAAAAAAGACCATGTGACTGTACAGAAACAGTAATGGTTATCTTCACAAGCACAGGTATGCATGATATTTTTTTGTTTATTTATTTGTTTTGTTGTTTTTAAACTTCAGATATATTACCACTAAAAGTAGTGAGAAAATTAGGATCCAATACTGTAAATAAATCAATGCAAATTAAAAAAAAAAAAAATTCCTTTTACATTGGAGTACAAGACAATATTTTGAAAAAAAGAGAAAGATCCAACATGCCAAAACATTCAATAACACAATGGTTAAGGAAAAACCATAGGATGAAGCATTTCCAAATTGAATTCTTAGCCAGAAAAAACGGTTTTGAATTATCTGTTCTGTATTTAAAGAGAATGGCATTATTAGTCTTTGATATATTCATTGATCCTTTTTCTTGCTTTACTTTATTTTTTCCTTTTTCAATATATCTGAAAAAAAACTCCTTATGAAACAACTGTTTTTAATCTTTCAATTAGTGCTTAGGAATTTTGGCATTAATTCTTAATGCAGAGGCTCAAATATTTCTGCCTGACTTCTGTCTCTAATTTTAAAATTTAAATGTATAGTCTTTTGTCTCTATGGGTGTTATTTAATTTGTTGTTTTTCTCTTAATATCCTGCTGATACTAATTTTGGACTTCAATTCCTGGCCATGGCTCTTGTCAAATTTTACTTTTGGAGGGGAACTGATTGCACTTCTTTGTAACTGTGTCTTTTAACTACTTGCAATTCTTCATTTTCTAGATCCACACTCTTCATCTTGATTTATCCTTTACTACCTGGTATCTCCCACTGCCTCATTCCTGTTTCACCTGCTTTTATGTGGGAAGAAGTTTACACTTCTATGAAAATTGCATGCAAAATATCTTGCCTACCAAAAGTCTATAGATTTTAAGTTATATGTGCACTTTCTATACCTAGTTAATTTTATTATCTCTTCTGTTCTTTACACCACAACCTGGGTTACCTCAACAGTTACCATTAACTTGTGCTTAGCTGTATTTAAAATAATAATTCAATCTTCTCTTACAAAATCTCCTGTGTTCTGCTTTCCATTTAGTGAGACATTTGGATTATGGCTATTAATTAAATGAGAAGAGTCAGAAAGTTGTACAACGGTTCTTTTTTCCAGTCTGGTTTTTAAAATTATTTTATTATTAATTACAATATTTTGCAACTGCATTTGTCTTTTGGGAAGACTATATGTTGCACAAAATTTTTCATCTATGCACATATTTCTGCTCTATTTCTACTTTTTCTTCTCTCGTTATCTAAAAGCCTTTAGGCACAGAAAAATATTTACTTCCCTATATTTTATAGAGCTGAAATTTTCAGTGAAGCCTTAGATCCCTAGTCATCCTTAAATTCCTTCTGTGAAAAACTTATGTTGCTAGACATATACTGCTGACAATGAATCATTTGCAAGTGAGATTGATTGTCCTCTTAGACAGTGGAAGACATGCCCTGGAGGGCAGGCCCAACGTATGCAAGGCATGCACTTAGTAGTAGCTCTGTCTATCTCTTGTGACATACTGATACATGTATGAGATCCTACATACAGAAAAATTCTTATCCTCTTGTACTCAGCTGGAGAAAGGAAAACAATTTTGCTGCCCAAATGCACTGTTTTCCTTAGTGATACTCTGTTTATTCCAGCTCTTACTTTTACTGTAAAATTTTCCTGCAAAGATTTAAATCTTGCATTTCCTGAATTAAATTGAAAACATTATATCAGCTATTCAAACTTATGATGAAAGAAATGTGTGAAACCAACATCAGACTAGAAAACAGAGAAGCTGCCTGGCAGAAGACATCAAAATACAAATAAAGATCACTCTTAGATCACTTTGTGATGGACATTAGAGGAAATTGCAAGCAATGAGTTTATATGCATGCATCCAATACTTTCTAAGTTCACAGCACCCCTTTGAAGTGTATGAAGGAAATTAAATCGCTGTATCTTATCTGTGAAATCTGAGCTACATTCAAATGTTGGATACACGCTAAACTGTACAGAAATGTTGGATAATAATAAAGTTTACATAAAGGTAATTATATTTAATACTGTTATCTGTAGAGAGGAAGTAAAAATTATATGAGACCTAAAGGGATAATGAGCACTAAAACACTAGATGTGAGAGGGCAGGAAGGCAGTCTATCATGGGAGCATAAACTAAAGAGAAAAGAATAACGGCTTTCAGTGGTGGAAGGTGGGTGTACATATGTAAATAAGTACCTATTAAATTAAAACATCTGAACCTACATGAGGAGCAGGAGGTGAAAACTGGGCTTCTGAAAGAGCAGTGGCTTTCTGAGTGGCTTTATTTCCACAGTACTCAATAGAAATGAAATTAAAAAGAACAAAGCTTAAATTTACAGGCGGATATGCCATTTTTAGATCTCATCAGGACATAAAGTCTTTTTACCAAAGAGACAGATGTGATCACCATACAAAAGGAAAGTATAAAAGGCGTAATTACAATCTTTTACATATATGAAAGGAAAAAAATCCGTAGATGGATAGACCTGGTTAAGAAAGTAATGAGTAAGACGTAATATGTAACTGATGCATGAATCTTTTTATTGCCTTCTTCAAGCATGGAATAAGATATAAGGCTGATGTAAACACACATCCAACACAAAATGAGAAAATATCATATTGACTTTTTGAGTAAGGAAGATCTGCTAATGTCTATTTATCTCATATCTAGTAAATTGAGATTTATTGGAAAATGGAGAAATGACCCACATACTGAAGATTAGTAATCTCTGTATGACTTTAAAAAGCTCAAAAAATCAAGCAATAGACGAAGTGTAGATTTGGAATTCAGAAAAATATTGAAACAGTACTCACTGTCTTTTCAGAGAAAGATTTGAGCAAAATGGGAGGCTGGATTCAAATGACCTGTGAAGGCACTTTAGAAAACATTTCAGTACAGAAACCTTTGTAGAATCAAAGCTGAGAAATAGACTAGGTTATAAAACTTTCATAAAAGATTCATCTGAAATACTGTAGGAGCAATTGCTGGCTCCGGGGAAGCAACTTTAAAAGAAAGTTAAAAGCACTAATCTATTTCTTTTTATTCTATATACAAAACAATGCATTACTGAAGTTATTCCATGTGGAATACAGAGTAGTCTCTCTAATGGAAAAGTTAGACTAAGTTTTTATAATCCAGTAAAAACTATAAGCTCTCCACTCCTTCTTCTATATAGAAGTGGGAAAGAATGAATATTCATCTACCATTTAAAAATCTAAAACTTAAGAGTTACATTGACACCACAATTTATTTAGTGTTTTCATTTACAGGGAAAAATACCTTATTGAACTCCTGCTGGACACCTGGAATGTTGCTCAGCTGGGTAACTGTTCTACAGCTGCCAAAATCTTCTTCCACTCTTTTGGGAATAGGCTGTGAACCACCCTTCTCTTCCTGTTTCCCAAGTTTTGTGATAATACTTGAGATATTCAACACTTACAAAAGCCTGTTAGTATGAAACTTTTCCTTTAGGTGAGGGAGAGACTGTTCTTAGACTTGACAGAAACTGTGGATACAAAAAAACCCCAACCAAACAAACAAAAAAACAACCAAAGCCCCCCAAGCCCCCAAAAAACCCAAATAAAGGGTGTTTTAACCTGTCCCTCGAAAAAGCATCATTGTACCTCTCTGATCTACTGAAGGCAGAATATATGCTGAAGTTTGTTATTCATATAAGGCAGTTTTATTTAAACAATAAAATTGTGTATGGCAGTGTTGTCCAAAAATCGGGGTTCTTTTTACCCGGTGTGCAATGAGCCAAAAACCACACTGAGTTGAGACATTTGTTTAATTCATGTCTGTAGAGATGGGTTCTAGATGGTAATTCCACAAAGCTAGCACACCTTGGGTAGTACACAGCCAACATTTTTTACATTTTTAGATGCAGTCATTTGTGTATTTTAGAACTACATTGTCACTCTTGTTCTTATTGGGTCCTCCTAGGTCTCATCTTCACTTAAAGTCACAGTATCCTCTCTTTCTATTATGTATGTTCAGTGGGGAAGGGGCTTTTGTGGGTGGGGGGCTTTCCTGCTCTAGGGTGTGGGTTTTTTACTATGCTAATTAGGATAATTCACCTGTAGTTCAAGTAATTCTCTGTGTTTTATCAGGTGTTTTTGTTCTATTCTTCGGGGGTGGTTCTTCCTTATCTAGCTGTTTTATGGGGTCCTCTTGTTCTTTTCTCCGGGGTCTTTTGTTAACTATCTGCAAAAGTTTGAGTATTTGCCTTTGTCTCCTTTTTTCACATGCCTCCAACAGCAGTAGAATGCAATTATAGTTTAAACCCTAAAATACAATAAAAGGTCCGCATAAGCTGTGAAAGAAACCAGATATTTCTTTTCTTTTAATCCATTTGAGCTTACTACAAATTAATATAAGCCATCTTTCTCTGAACATCTTAACTCCTTCTTACACAATTGAATCAAGTTCCTCTGATTAGATAGAAATTTGCTATCCCCATGGAAGAATTTGTATTTGGTAAATAATGTTCTTTATGTTCTGGGTACAAGTCTCATCCCACGTGGTGAGTTGTGAGAGGGGTTAATCGTCTTTTGTATTCCCTTGACAGCCTATGTTCCAGCAGACAAGCCAGTGTGTGCTTGGCAGAACTGGGAGTGGGTCCAGTCATGACAATGTCTGGGAGGGACAATTTCACTGGTAGCTTTATTAACTGACAACTTTGTTCAATAAACAGAGTCAATCTAACAACAATTAACTGACTATCTTCAGTGAATGGATAAAAGCACTTGGTGATGAGATTATTTTTTTAATGATACATTGCAATTGGTACAAAACTTATATATGTAAATATATTTAAGAAGAAGAGAGTAGGAAAAGGAAAAGAAAGATAAAATAAGGGGATAGAGAGAGAGGAAGTTTCACCACTGTGAGGAACTGCACTATGGACTTGTC
>NW_010294401.1:0-866 GCF_000700745.2 Antrostomus carolinensis
AGCCATATTGTTGGAGCCACGCCTACATATGGAGAGAGGAGGACACGCCCACCGCTTTGCATAACTCCGCCCCCTTCCCCAGGTGTCCATCTTGGTGTCCAGTTGAGGTTCTCCAGCCATGATGGATGGATGGATGGATGGACACCAAGGGGGAGGGAGGAGGAGGGTGGTGGGACAGGGGGGTGGAGATGATGGACAGACAGATGGACACGGGGGTGGAGATGGAGATGGACAGACAGATGGACACAGGGTGGAGATGATGGACAGATGGACATGGAGATGGAGATGGGGATGGAGATGGACAGACAGATGGACATGGAGATGGAGATGATGGAGATGATGGACAGACAGACGGACATGGGGGTGGGCAGATGGACATAGAGATGGACAGATGGAGATGGAGGTGGATGGACACGGGGTTGGACAGACAGATGGACAGTGAGAGGGAGGCACGGGGATGGACAGACAGATGGACATGGAGGTGGAGATAGATGAGGATGGACAGATGGACACGTGGTTGGACATGGAGATGGACATGGGGGTGGACAGATGGACATGGAGGTGATGGACAGACAGATGGACACAGGGGTGGACAGATGGACATGGGGGTGGAGATGGGGATGGACACAGGGTTGGACAGACAGATGGACACGGGGATGGAGATGATGGACAGATGGACACATGGACATGGGGTGGAGATGAGGATGGACAGATGGACACGTGGTTGGACATGGAGATGGACATGGGGGTGATGGACAGACAGATGGACATGGAGATGGAGATGATGGAGATGATGGACAGACAGACGGACATGGGGGTGGGCAGATGGACATAGAGATGGACAGATGGAGATGGAGGTGGATGGA
>NW_010294402.1:0-12429 GCF_000700745.2 Antrostomus carolinensis
CCTGCCGAGCCTTTGGGGCCTGCTCATGGCCAGTGCTCCCAGAACCCCAGCCCTGTCCTGAGACAGGACTGGTGCATGGCCGTGTTAGGGAGCTTAGGTAAGGGAATGGGCCAGTCGGGCGTATGGATGGGCTGTACAGACATGCTGAGTAACTGTAACCTTCATGAAACCAGTGAACACCTGGTGCTGGGGCATCTTAGAGTGTGGGGGATCAGGAACTGTACTGTGGTGGCCTCTGCTTGTCCCTGAGTTTGACAAAGCCTTAGCTGTGATGGCCTAAGCAAGAAAATGGTGCCATAAATAGTGCCCAAAAGGTTTTTTAAATTTATTCATAGAATCATAGAACCATAGGATGTTGTGAGTTGGGTGGGACCCACAAGGATCATGGAGTCCAACTCCTGTCCCTGCACAGGACAAGCCCAACATTCACACCATGTCCCTCAGGGCCTTGGCCAAATGCTGCTGGAATCTTGTCAGGCTTGGTGCCATCAGCACCTCCCTGGGGAGCCTGTTCCAGTGCTCCACCACCCTCTGCCTCAAGAACCTTTTCCTCATGGCCAACCTCACCCTCCCCTGCCACTTCTCCCTGCCATTCCCTCTGCTCCTGGCATTTGTTGGTGGCCAGAGAGAAGAGATCAGCGCCTGCCCCTCCTCTTCCCCTTGGGAGGAAGTTCTAGACCCCCATGAGATCTCCTCTCAGTCTCCTCTTCTCCAGGCTGAACAGACCAAGTGACTTCAGCCTCTCCTCATACCCTTCCCCTCTAAACCCTTCCCCAATGTTGTGTCCCTCCTCTGGACACTCTCCAGCAGCTTTAGATCCTTTTTATCCCGTGGTGCCCAAACTGCCCCCAGTGCTGGAGGTGAGGCCACCCCAGTGCAGAGCAGAGCAGAGCAGGATGATCACCTTCCTTGACCAGTTCTTGCATATTTTTACTAAAACATGTCTTTTAGCAGTAACAGTACTATTAAAAATACAACAATACACTGTGGTATAGAAATACACATATAGAATCTATTTAAGAAATATTTAATATAACTTTTTAACGTGGGGTTAGTCAAACTGATATTGGACCTATGCCTACTGCCATTGCAGACTGTCACAACTCTTCCTTAATTTAATTATTTATTCATTATATTTCTCTAGAATTCTTTTATGGTGTTTAGCAAGGGACCTTCTAAGTTTCATCCTTCAACTTTTTCAGCTTTACTGATAGCTCACTGGAAAGCAGCAGTAAATAAAAAACTGTTGCAGCCCTTCGGGGAAAAAAAAAGAGGTTCTAGTGGAGCAATCCTTTAAAAGCCAAAGTGCTGTTTGAGTTTGTGATAATGGGCCCCATGTTACTGAATCTGAAAGTGAGCAGAATGGAATGAAAACAAATTATAGGTTCCTCTGCCTGTCACGCTCTTTATCTTTCTCTAGTTGTTTCTATCACTGGCTCACTCAGTCTCGAAAATAGCATGAGTTATCTCCACAGCTTTCTGATCTGATCCTGGCACTTTCAGACATCGTCACAGTTCATTACAGTCAAGGCTGAGATGACAATAGAGTCACAAAAGTGCTTCAAAACATGTTGCTCTTACAGCTTGTTTACAGTTGTTTTTTTTTCCTTAACTAAAATTGCATTATCCAGAACAGTTTATTTTTATAGTACTTTAGCCTCTGTCAATCATCATAAAAGCAATTTACCTACTTTAGTAATTAAAAGGAACCTGCAGCATGGCATCATTAATAGTAACATGTTCCAAATAATTCCTCTTATCTGTCTAATCAAAAGTTCAACAGATACTTAGAGAAACAAAGTAGGCCATTTAGAAGAAAGCCTTGGAAAACTCCATGATGGCAGCTAATATCCCCAGATATCATTATCTGTGTTGTATAGTAAGATGGAAAATAGATTTTTTTTTTCCACAGAAACTTTATAATTGCATTTTTAAATGGCTATGACAGTCTGAATCATTCATACTTCACTAATACAAGGACTGTATTTTTTCTTGTTCCATTAGCCACGATATCCAATTCCCACAGAAGTTAGCCTTGAATAGCAATATACTGGAAAACAGGCCACTTGCCATCCGAGTGTCATGTTCTTCACAGTCTGTCAAGGCCCAGGAGGCAAAGTCTTGGTTTGTGCTTGGTTTATGAGAAGTTCTGCCTCATCCACAACTCACCCACAAGCTCCTTTTGCGATATCCAAGGGCTCCGCGCCTCAGCTTTTCTTTCTGTGAAATAAGCCTTTCCATTTCAGCTGGTTCTCCACTTCCCCATCCATAAAAAGTTACAAAATGTTATATGTAAAAAAGCCCCCAAACAAACCAAGTGTGCTACATCCATCTCAGAGACTATGTCTGTAATAAGAACTTTTCTGGCCAGCAGGCAAGGACACAGTGCAGACGGCATCCAGGCTCCAACTTCTTTCCTGTGAGGGTGCCAGAGCCCTGGGACAGGCTGCCCAGAGAGGGTGTGGAGTCTCCATCTCTGGAAATGTTCCAAACCCACCTGGACACTTTCCTGTGCAACCTGGGGTAGGGGGGAACCTGCTTTGGCAGGGGGGTTGGACTGGATGATCTCCTGAGGTCCCTTCCAACCCCACCATTCTGTGATTCTGTGATTCTGTTGGCTGCCACCCCCAGATTCCTTGAGGGACACAGTCCCCAATGTGTCCCCTGAACCCCGGCCTGGGCAGAGCGTGCTGGCAGAGCGTGCTGGCAGTTAAATAGCGTGGGTGTTTACAAGTTGGTGCTCAAACTCGAAAGTGAAAAAATCCTTAAGGTGCTGTTAGTTTTTTTTTAAACAACTGTCGTTTGTATCAGTGATTAAGATGTGTGTGAGCATCACGTGTAAAGCAGTTTTTAAAAGAGGATGGTTACATCTTAAATATAATATACATAATGTCCTTGGTTTTTTTCCTCAAAAATGACCCTCCTTTCTTAGAATCACAGACTGGTCTGGGTTAGAAGAGACCTTAAAGCTCATCCAGTTCCAACCCCCCTGCCATCAGCAGGGACACCTTCCACTAGACCAGGTTGCTCAAAGCCTCATCCAACCTGGCCTTCAACACTTCCAGGGAGGAGCAGCCACAGCTTTTCTGGGCAACCTGTTCCAGTGTCTGACCACCCTCACAGTGAAGAACTTCTTCCTAATATCTCATCTAAACCTCCCCTCTTCCAGTTTAGAGCCATTTCCCCTTGTTCTATCATTAACAATATTGATTGAAGTAATTCCGATACAGACTGAAGTAATTGTACAGAACTAATTAATTTTAAACAGAACTCCATTTCTCTCCCATTTTAACACAGCATTCAATACTTTTGGAAGTGAAAGTTTCAAAATTGAAATGACAACTTTTTTTCCCCTTCTGCAGTCAGTGGGTAAGAGCAGCTTTGCCTTTGCTCACCCTGATCTGCACTGAAACACCCGAATCATGCAGTGACACCGTCAGGGAGGCTCTGAAGTCACGGCGGGGGGGTTCCCTCTCCCCTCTGTGAGCGGGACAAGCGGCTGCCGTGACAACCAGGGTACCGGGGCGGGTGGGCAGAGGGGCTGGGGTTGGGGTTGGGACCCCGGCAGTGTGGTGCCATGCCCAAGCGCAGATGCACCCACCCCAGCGAGCAGCGTGCTGGCATCTGGGTGAGGAGTGTCCCGTGTCACCCATGGAGCTTCTTTATCCTTAAACTCTTGCAAAAATGTCGTGGTAAGGGTGACTTGGTCCTTTAGTTGGAAACAAGGTTTCCTGTTCCTGATGTGGATGAGGAAAAGGCGCCCTGGGTTCAGAGGAAGTGAGCTAAAGCATGGTTTAGTGCTGGCCTTGGCAGTGTTGGCTTTGCAGTTGGACTCGATGATCTCAAAGGTCTTTCCATCCAAAACAATTCTATGATTCTAAAGCAAACTCTGGCAGGATAATTTTTTCCAGTTTTCCAGCAGTGCTAGAGGTCTCTTATGTTATATTTACCCCTAGCTGATTATCTTCTGGAAAATGTCAGCTGGCGTTGGCCTTGGGAGAAGTGCCGTGGTCCCTGTCAGAGGCCCTGGGCTGGGACATCTCAGCATCCCAGGGCACTGCCACACATGCCTGGCACGGGCTGTTCTCCACTCTCTGAGCCCTTGGGCCTCCCGTTTGGCTGAGCTGTTCCCCAAAACTCTTGTGCATTCAAACCTGTGGTTGTAACAACAGCGGGAGCAGCACGGTGGGAAAAAAAAAAGACCTTATAGCAGAAGTGGTTTTGCTAAGTGGATTATTGCTGTGTAATTAATTTTCAGAAAGTTCCTGGAGAAATAATGTTCTTGTCTGTTTTGCTGATCTATGTCGTAAAGTCTTTATAGTAGGGGTAGTGTTGTGTGTGGGGAGGCTCCTGATTTTTCCAGAGGCCACTAGGTGCTGCTACAATCCAAATAATAAAAAAATAAATGGGAAAATGCAATTTTACCCACATTTCTCATCAGATTTATTTGTTCTTTTGTTGGTTTTTTTTTGTTTGTTTTTTTTTAATGGGTCACAACTTCCATTATTTTCCAGTTTGCTCACATTGGAGTATGCCAGAGTCAGCTTGAGTCAACTACAAGGTCTGCACAAAAACAGGTCCAGAACTCAGGAGCAGCTCAGTATATTGAGGATAGATTGCCGCCGGGGTACAGAGCTCGGGAGCAGGTGGGTTACTGTGGCAATACAGTCACTTTACAGAGCTCTTGTTTTTGTTGTTTTGCAAGATATCACTTGCTAAGTTATAAGTAAGAATATGGCAGTTAGCAAGGCAGCCATAGCGGCCTGACAGACTTTGTGCCTCGGGGAATAAAATGATTGCTAGCTCTGCTAAGGAAGAAACATATTTTGCTGTTACTCAGTTATAATTTTGGATACTCAAAGTCCTGCTGTAGTTCCTGCAGATTTCCACCCTCAATTACCTTTCCTTATTAGCTACTACAGCTTTGAGACACGTTTATGTGCCAGAATATATTATGATGGATCCCAGTCCAAAAAATCTGTGTGTAAAGCCCTATAAGAATATTTAATTGGAATTTGATGATCTATTTTGAATTGAATGTCAGAAATCCTGTGTATTCAGGCAAAGGATTATTTGTTTGATCATTACAAAGTTAGAAACTTCCCATCTGAAACATTTTTTAAGGCTTGCTTAAAAGTGAGGAAATTTGGGACAATTTTGGAAACAAACAAAATACAGTATTTTAAAATAGTGAGTATTTAAAATGTTACAATTTCATAAGCACATTTTTTTGTCCTTATTTTATCATCAAACCGAGCTTTGCTTCACCCACCTACTTTGTACACAGAATATTTTCATTTTCTCTAAGCATAGCAATTATATTGAGTTTGTTTCACAGATTTTGCTATAATAAAGAGCAGAAATGGGCTAGGAAGGAATATTTAAAAGGGAAACTTGGGGCTAGTGAAAAGAAAAGGACAAGATTATACTGTTAACATGAGTATACATTATATTAATATTATGTATACCTTTCTGTGGAGCTTCTGACCTCAGCCACTGTCTGAAAGGAAGAGCCAGGTTAGGTGGACCTTTTATCAACACTAGTGTGACTGTTCACCTGATATTTTATGCCTTGTATTTACCAGCCCTTCACTGCTAAAAAAAATCAGTGGAATTCCTGTCTGTCATAAATCAAGAATTAAAATGAGATCAGCAGTGAAAGTTCGAAGGTGCATTAAAGGCTAAAATGTGATGTCACAGGAACAATCTGAGGAAGTTTGTTTATGTGACATTTTTAAAAAGTGCTGATAGAGTGTTGGAAGCTCACTGCATGTGAAGCTGGTCGCCCCTTAATCTCTTTGTATGAGGGAATTCACTGACTGTGAGGTTAATTAATTTTCTCAGAAATACAGTACTGTTTAAGCTTATATTACCTCTTATTTCTTACTTCATGATAGTCCTGTAATTATTCTGTAACTGATTTTTTTTAACCATTAGGAAATATGGGAATCCTTCTAAGAGATTATATTCAATATTTACCAGCTTAGTTTTTAATTTTTCTGCAGCATACAGGCACTAGTAATAAACATTATTCCTAAAATGTTCAGATTGACTTGCAATTGCAGTAGGATATTTTAGGAAGCCTTGTGCTTTACTGACTTAGAAGGTCACATATTTTAAACACATATAGGTGAATGTATCCATTTAATTTATTTATCCATTGAACTACAGTCTGGGTGAAGCTGTATGAGAAAACAAGTGAATGTGTGGCACGTACCTAAGAAAAGGTAGAAAATCTGCCTCCTGTACCAAGCTTAGAAGGTGCTTATTTTTAAACACATATAGGAGAATGTATCCATTGAATTTATTTATCCATTGAACTACAATCTGGCTGAAGTTGTATAAGAAAACAAGTGAATGTGTGGCATGTACCTAGAAAAGGTAGAAAATCTGCCTCCTGTACCAAATACCCTAAAATCTGACCACACAGCTGACTCCATGCTGACAAAATTTATATCTGGTGATTCTTCTTGCTGGATCAGGCCTCCAGTTCCACTTATCTTTAGAACTGATTCAGATTCACTTACTCTTGAAACACTGGTTTTTAAATTGTGTTACATTGAAACTTGGTCTTCTGTTTGGAGGTGAATATCATAGTTCCACACTGTTAAAAGTAAAAATTGCTAAAACATTTACAGAAAAAAATGTCATGTTCTCAACATGAAACAGGAAAATAATGCTTGAGGAAGAACAGAGGCAATATAATAGTCCAGAAGAGTTTTCAGTGTTTCAATTATTAGCTATTTTAATAATATCGCAATGATATATAGTAAACAAACTTCTAAAAAATTAAATATGTTAAATTACTTTTTTTAAATAGTTCTTTTGCAGTTGTCCTTTTTCCTTCTAAAACTCTAGCTTTATTTTAGAGATTGGATGAACATTATGTTAAAGAATGAGATTATAAATTAGTTATGCAATTAATACCTCCTCCACTTCCCCTGCAACAAGCAGTGTACATGGCACTCAGTACATAAATCATAGATTAATTCAGTTTTGAGGTCCCTTTTGTACTTCATTTTAATTAGCTGTAGGCTTGCTAGTGAATCAAACAAGGCAATCCTGACATCTACCTCATGTTTTGCTGCTTACAGACAGAATGTAGCATTTCTTATTTGAAAATTCACACTTTTGGATTAATTGTATCTCTATTCAGCAAGGCAAAGGAACGCAAATCCTCCTGATGGTTTTGTAAAAGCAAAAACAAAAACAAAACCCCAGAGGGTCCACATTGCCCCTATAAAATTATGTGCAGTTGAAGATACAACATATGAATATAACTTCTGTCTTAGCACATAGGCAGCTGTAATTTCAGCATCTGCCAGAATATAAGAACTAACACTAGTAGACTCCAAACAAGATGTGTAAAAATTCATCTTTTTTGCTATAATTTCTTTTTTTCAGAGAGCAGTGAATGACAATTTCCCATTTTCCTCTCATGACAACAGACACTGTCTACAGAATGTAGGAGAGTATTTTGACTTTGTAAGTACTCACCACTGAGAAAAATCAAGCAAGTTTGTATCTCCCATTCTGTCAGAGATTAAACACAGCATCTTTTCTCTCCTCTGCAAAAAATCAGAAATGCTAAGAATTGTGAGAAGAGAAAAATGTAAACAGCAAAGAAAAACACACTTGTTATGAGTACAGGGGTGTGACTCCTCTGGGGCTGGCACAGGTACACAGCAGCACACACGGTCATTGAGAGTGGCAGAGTTCAAGGGCAACAAAACCCCTATGATTTGGGGCTCTGACAGGCATTTTTCCAGTGGCTCTGTTTTTTCTGTATTAGCATGGTTTTGTCCCCAGTCAGTTGTCCTATTAGTCTGCTAAAAGTCATTGGCCTTGCAATGAACTTTTGTAGGGGTCTCAGCCACTCATAATTCACAGTCCCACGTATTTGGTTCACTCATTTATCATAAATTTAACCAAAATCCATAGGACACCCACAATCTATCTGCACAAGCCACAATTTTAAATAGAATTTAAATTGTTTTAGGCTTTTCTGTACGGGCAACAGTTGCAAGTTTTTCCACTTTTATCAGATTGTTGACATCTTTCTTGGCAGCAAAAGAAATTGTGCTGTTCACAAGATAATGAGTAAAGGAGGAAGAAGCAAGTCGTAATATTGAAAGTTTGTCTGACTGTGGGCTCTCTTAGAGCTAGATTTTTTGGTATTCATTATTCACTGAATAACTTCCATTTTGTGCAGTGTCTCATAGTTTCAGAGATACTGATCAACCACGCTTCCAAATAAATTTCCTGCAAGACATGGAGTGTGACAATCAGGCTCCCTCTCTGTGTTTGAACACACAAGGGATAGTTTTGAAGATTCAGATTTCATGGTCTGTCTCAGTTTCTTTATTGTGATCCAAACATAAAATTATTAACCTATTTCTTTGGGTTACTCTGAAGATTAATTTAGCCAAGTATCATAGAATCATGGAATCATAGAATGGTTTGGGTTGGAAGGGACCTTAAAGCTCATCCAGTTCCAAACCCCCTGCCAGCAGCAGGGACACCTTCCACTAGACCAGGTTGCTCAAAGCCTCATCCAACCTGGCCTTAAACACTTCCAGGGAGGGGGCATCCACAACTTCCTTGGGCAACCTGTTCCAGTGTCTGACCATCCTCACAGCAAAGAATTTCTTCCTCACATCTCATCTCAGTCTCCCCTCTTCCACTTTAAATCCATTAAGTATAGCTAAATAGCTTTTGAGTATATAGTATGCTACAGAAATGCAAAGTATAAATGGTTTATTAGTGCCAAGAGATGGAAGGTCAACAGATTTCCCATTATATATGCAACCAGAAATGTTCAGACAGGCAAGTCTGACAATATTATTTTTAACTTGCTAAAGATCAACCGTGAGTTCCCGAAATCACTGTGGTAACAGCTTCGTTAACTTCCCAGTGGGGTAGTGACTGTTACAAGATTCATCTGTGAAACTGTGATTATAAGTCATATGTTTACGTGAATTTTTTTTTTTGATTTTTTATTTATTTATATTTTTTTTACTAGGGTATGGGCCGGAGGAAGGTGGAACCAGAGAGACGGCAACACAACTCACATGACTTCTGCCTCTGGGCTCATGAATCGGTTCCTAGCAGCAAGGATGGATTAACCATTTATCAGACATCATTTGTGAAATACCAAAATACTGAGAGCACATTTTTTAGGCGGTATCCAAAACACCACTTAGAAAAACGTTGCCCTGACAAACCTGTTCCTGAGAATGAAAAAAACCTGCAGCCAAACAAGTCATCTTAATTATAAAAACACCTTCGTAGCACCAACTTATCATCTTCAGAGCCTTCTGTCAAGATCTGAACTACCTGTTACTCCAATGGAAGATGAAATAAACACTTGTGTAAAGTGAATGGGGTAGTGCAGTTGAGAGTTCATTGAAATCAACAATCATACATTACTCTGAAGAAATACATCCCTCTCAAAGCTTTAATGAAGAGGAGCTTTATGAGTAAAAGGATGTTTGTACATATTTGGAGAAATACCTCTCTTAGGAGAACAGAGGTAGCGATTGTACTTGTGTTATTTGATACTGGCTTGACCCTCATCTTGATACAAAAGCTCCTTCAACTTCAGAGCAGTGGTATGGCTGTACCTCAGGCAGCTGACAACATCTGTGTTGACAGAAGTATAACATGAAGCTGGATCCTTGAGATTTCACCACCACAACAGGGAGCCAAAACTGCACGTTCAGGTAAGCCAGAAACTTTTCTGAAAGGCTTTCATGACAGGTTCCTAACCATTAGAGAAACTAGATCAAAAAGAAGCTGCTCATTATTAGATTGTTGTGCAAAATAACTGTAGTGTTTGGTTATAGCACAGCAGTTTTGTAAGTAAAGAAAGGAAGGATGTTGTAAGCAATGTTTGCACGCCTGTGTGTGCCCTGACAGAATGTGAGTGTACAGATGCCGGCGTCATTCCTGGCAGTAAGGGGGGAAAAGCTCGAGCTGAAAGTGGGAGGCTGCGTGAAGGTTTGAGTTTGAGGTGGGCTGCATCTGAAAAGAATTCATGATTTTATAGTTCCATGTCCCTAAGGAAGTGATTTCAGAACCAATCCTCCAAGCACTTTGCTCCCAGAATACTCACTGGCTTTAGGATGTGGAAGGCATTAGAGTCAGACCTCCAAATAATGTGTTTTCCTCTTCTGGGTCATTTCCATTAATATAAATAAAATAATAAACCAAACTGTGTATCTTAAAATATACTACAAATAAGCTTGTTGCTATGCAAAATAATGTTGACTAAAAAAAAATTAAGTGTAAGTTTATAGGATAATTTCCTTTGTTTACAAGATAAATGGAAAAATAAGCCCTGAACCCTTAGAATTCTCTGCATTGTGAGAGATGCCTTGAAAAATGAGCTATATTAAGAAATTATTTCTGCCTTTCAGTGAATGGATATATCTTTTTGTATCAGCATGCAATGAATGACCTTTTTGTGTGTCATCAAAATAGATTGTACTAGAATATTTCCCCAAACACAGCAATTTTATTAGCACATGCTGAAATAATAAACTTCTCTTTTTTTTTTCATGAAGTTCCCCCTACTAAAGTTCTTGGGGTGCTGCACAATGTGTAGAAATGTAAAACATTAATGAACAATGTGAAAACAGATAAAAAGCCAAGTAACATAGTGTTATTAAAAATAATTACTTCTTTTCTCAAAGTAAAGGCAGCCTGCCTGACAACTCTAGAGTCAGAATTTCCAGCTCTTTAGCCAACAGTTTCATCTCCAAACTGATTCAGAACTGAAGCGTGTGCCAATCACATGGTAAATGAAGTACCCCATGCTGTTTGGCATACTCAAGAGGGCAATCTTGGACCTCCATCAGAAGGAAGAAACACATTCTTACCACATTAGTAATGTTTATCTGAGGTTTAACATTACAACTGGATATGGGGAAATAAATTGCTGTAGTTTGTTATGCCTTAAAACACCAATAGAAAGATTCCAAATTTCTTTTTTTCTCCTCTTTTTCTTTTTTTCTTCACATTTTGACTCAAACATGGATTGTTTGGGGTTTTTTTTAAGTAACTGTGGATTAATATGTGTTCTCAATGATAGTGTCATAAAAATTCCAGAGTAGAAACTGGAGACCTCCTACCACCTCTATACAAACTGAAATATACTGTGCTGGGCTGAACAAATCAAGTGATTCCCACATATCTCATGCTCTGGCTGTGTTTCTTGGGTAAATAACATGAGATAAAATACACTGAAATTAAAAAATGAATGATAAACACCCCAGATAAATTCCAGAAAGTCAGAGCCTCGTGCACTTTGGATAGAAACCATTATCACAGAATCATAGAATGGTTTGGGTTGGAAGGGACCTTAAAGCTCATCCAGTTCCAACCCCCCTGCCATCAGCAGGGACACCTTCCACTAGACCAGGAAGTCTGGTCAAAGCCTCATCCAGCCTCACCTTGAACACTTCCAGGGAGGAGCAGCCACAGCTTTGGGCAACCTGGGACACTGTCTCACCACCCTCACAGTGAAGAACTTCTTCCTTCCTTAGTTTTGTTTAATTGTGTGATAATAATGTCTCTGAGAAGAAGGCCCTATTGAGTTCAAATATTTTTGCAATATGGGGTTTTTTCCTTTCTTGGAGGATGGAGGAGAGAGGAGGAGGGCTGGTAACTCCCATAAATGTTTCCCAGTCAGTGCAGGAAAGTGCTCCCAGTTGGTAGTGAATAGGATCAGACTGGTGGAGGTAAGCTTGGCAGGATGAGTGTACTATGGGTTAACTCAGGCAAATACTACTCTGGAGAAGTAGAGGTGGTGCTGATAAAGGTGGACTTTTTTTGTACCTTGTTTTATTCTAAAAGCCTAAAAAAACCAAGCAAGTTTGTTTCCTTGAACAGTATCATCAACAATTTGAACACAGCCAAAACCTCTTTCCAGAAACAACGAGCTTTATACTGTAACCCTGTTGAAGGAGCAGCTCTCGTTGCCCTGTTTTTTCTCCTGAGCCCACACCAATTTAGGGACTGTCTCTACAGCTTGCTTAAGAAGTCTCATGTTAATTTAGAAGTGTTTTCAATACCTTGACTAAATTCACAGATCTCAAGCAAAATTGATTAAAAGAATTAAACCAAAGGGATGGACAGGTGGCTGTAAATTCCTTTGCTTTAATGAGTTGATACTCACCAGCTGAACCCAGAACAAGCTACGGTTGATGATTAATATGGCTCAGCTGAAGAGCAGCAACTTGTCACAGAGCTTTCCATGTCCTGGGTGAAGACAATTTGCTTCTCAGGTTGTATCAGTTCAGCTACATTGTGGAATACAGTCTTAGTCTTGTGTCTGTGTGGTTATGTCCACTTGTTTAAAGTGGGGTGTTTTTGTTTTTTCTGCCCTGGCTGCTGATAACTAGATCTGTGAAAATGGTCTCACTGGAA
>NW_010294403.1:0-313 GCF_000700745.2 Antrostomus carolinensis
GGGGGGAGATGTGTCGTGTGTCCCCTCACCCCCCCCGGTGTAGACACACACACACATACACCCCCCCCCACAGAACTGGGGGGACTGAGGTGTTCTGACCCCCCCAGCCCGTGTCCCCTCTGTCCCCTCTTGGGTCCCCTCCGTCCTCCTGACAGTGGCCCCACGTCCCGCTGTCGATGTCCCCAAATCCCACTGACAGTGTCCCCGTGTCCCCACGTCCCCACATCCCGCTGACGGTGTCCCCATGTCCCCACATCCCGCTGACGGTGTCCCCATGTCCCACTGACCGTGTCCCCATGTCCCCCTGTCCCCC
>NW_010294403.1:464-763 GCF_000700745.2 Antrostomus carolinensis
GCTGCCGGTGTCCCCATGTCCCCACATCCCGCTGACGGTGTCCCCATGTCCCACTGACAGTGTCCCCATGTCCCACTGATGGTGTCCCCATGTCCCCACATCCCGCTGACAGTGTCCCCATGTCCCGCTGACTGTGTCCCTGTGTCCCCCGTGTCATTCTGATGGTGTCCCCATGTCCCGTTGACAGTGTCCCCATGTCCCCCATGTCTGTCCATGTCACTCTGACGGTGTCCCCGTGTCCCCATGTCCCACTAATGGCGTCCCCATGTCCCCATGTCCCACTGGTGGTGTCCCCATGT
>NW_010294404.1:0-299 GCF_000700745.2 Antrostomus carolinensis
GTCCAGCCAGCTCCGTCCTCCCACTCAGCATCCGCGCGGAGCCCCACAAACCTCCCTGCCCACAGCCCAGCCCGCCCCGCGCCTACGCGCCAACGCCGGCCCGAGGGGCAGCTGGGACCTGGCCAGCAAATCCCCTGAGCCCGGACAGATGGACGGAGCTGAGCCCAGACAGATGGATGGAGCTGAGCCTGGACAGACAGACAGAGCTGAGCTCGGACAGACGGACAGAGCTGAGCCTGGACAGACAGACAGAGCTGAGCCTGGACTGATGGACGGAGCTGAGCCTGGACCGACAGACA
>NW_010294404.1:947-1199 GCF_000700745.2 Antrostomus carolinensis
CTGTCCCCCCCCACCCCGGCGCCCCCCCAGCCGGCCGTGGCCACACGTCTCCTGCCAGCGAGGGGGGTTATTTATTTTTGAGGAGCTCAATGCACCCCAGCACAGCCCAGGACACGGGTGAAACCTCCCTGGCAGGGTCGTGGGGAGCCCCTGCCCTGAAAAAGCCCCCGCAGTGAGCAGGAGCACCCAGTGCAGCATCCAACATCACCCAGGTGCCCACGTCCCGGCCGTACCACGCTGCCAAGCGCAGAC
>NW_010294404.1:1241-2156 GCF_000700745.2 Antrostomus carolinensis
CACAACATGGGGGTGGAAGTGCCAAAGCCACCAGGAACACTTCCAGCAAGATCTCACCAGAAACTGTTTCTGAGCCTCCACACCCTGACCCCCACCAGGCGCTGGAGCTCCCGGCCCTCTGGATATCGATTCCGTTTACACACACACATCTCTGATCCCGTGCATGGATGATCTGTGTGTGAACATGGACCTTCTTTTATGATACTGATAACTCTCACTTCAATCCCACTATTCTCCCCAGCAAGGCAGCAGGAGGGAGCAGAGCTTGGGCTGTCCCACAGCAGCACTGTCCTTCCCAACAAGTACGTGCACGATACCATTGTATGCACATTTCCAATTTCATGGAAAAATCCTCAAAGGCACTTTCACCAGCAGGAGAACATTCCCTGGAGACCCGGGGTGATCCCACAGCTCACCGTGCCACAGACCCAACTGCAAGAGCCATTATCAGCCATTATCTGCAGCGGGTTTCGATTTCTGAATCACTTCTGAAAGAGGAAAATGACCATCTGTGGTGCCTGGCACAGATGTTCCCCATGGGCTGAGGTTTCAAAAGTGGAGAGCATTAAAATACATATATAGATAGATGTATATATGGGGGTGTGTGTGTGTGTAAATATATCTTCTAAAAATCAAAATCCATGTTTCTATCAGACTCGTAATTCCAATTCTTCTAACACAAAAAAAGCCACCACCTCCCACAGCCCAGTAACTTCATTTTCTCCAGAGTCAGAGGACGGGAAGTTTCAGACCAAAAAGCAGCATTTGGGACAGAGAAGCTGGAGTCACAAAGAAGCTGCCACCCCAAAGGTGTCCGTGTGCCTGCTCCAGGTGTCCCCGTGGGAGGGTGGAAGGGTGCTGAGCACACCCGAGCCCAGGGAGACACAGTGGTTGTCTCCTCTCCTTGGCCTCAAT
>NW_010294405.1:0-2649 GCF_000700745.2 Antrostomus carolinensis
TGATTTTCTTTCTGCATGATCTAGCTGTCTTATGTAGCCCTGGATAATATTTTTTAAATGCTGTTAAACCTACCTATTTCCAATATTCTTTGACATAAAAGTAGAAAAGAAAGCCTCACCATTTTAGGACTCCTTCAGGTGAGACAGTCTTATACAGGCTTATCCATTATACATCTTGAAAATCTGTCTCGGGGGGGGGGGCGGGGGGGGTTTCCAGTGTTTAAACATTGTGTCTTTCAAATAAACCCCATACTTCATCCCCACATTCTTACAACTGAAAATTTTGCCTGCTGTAACTGAGGCGTTTATGTATGACCAATATTGCAGTTTGCAGTTGTTACCCAGGAAAGTTCTTGTCATGTATTTGAACCATTTTTTTTACACTGATTAATTCCAGTGTCTCTTTTTATTTGTTTCGCTACTAATATTCTCCACATGTGTTTTGAGCCAGACCTCAAGGTGGACAAATTCTATTGACACTCTTCCAACTTCCCTCCCCTCCTTCCCAGAAAAAGGAGCATGCAGGGCACTTGTAAGCTGCCTTTTATGTTTGCAACTCAAGACAATTAGATTTGTTCAATTCAAACAGGTACAAAAGATCTCTGTGCTTGGTCCTTAACTGTTTTCTTTGTGCAATTAGTCTGAGTGAGTCTGTTCAGCTCAGAGATCTCTGCTCCCTGAGCATCCTCAGAGTGGATGCCAGGATGCTTCAGGCTGGTCTGAGTTAGGTTTCCTGAACTCTCACTCTCCCTTCCACTCCTGTTGGCAGGATCTGATCTGTTCTCTTACCAAGGTGCTAGCACGGTTGTATAGTCAATCAGTTCAGGAAGCTGACAGCTTTCCTTGGAGTTAATTTATACTGTTTTATTCTGCTGTTTAACTGCACTTTTGGGTGCTGTTTGACATTTTGCCTCATCCACGGTTGAAGGACTCGATACCATGGTGATTCCACTGATCTGATGAAAGGTTAACCCACCAAAGGAAATGAATGGATTTCATTTGCGTCACCTTCCTGAACCAGCTCACACTGTGGCTGTGCACTTGCTAGATTTGAAGGTAAATTTAATCTCAGATTTAGCTTTAGGAATAAACTTGCTACTTGGAGTGGCAGCAGACAAGTATATATTACTGAGTCAGTTGCTGAGGAAGACACTGCTGTAGGTTCCCCTCATAGCTTTCCCCAATTAAATCTGGCCTAAAAACTGAGGGCATATGAAGCATGTTAAGTTTGTAAGTATAGATAGCTAATTCCCTGCTCGTCACAGGACTGGAAGGAACAAATCTCATTATCTTGTGATAACAAATTTTTGACAATAAATTTGTGAATTTACACAGTTCAAACTTGGAGAATGCTCATGTGTCTTAAAATTTCAAGAACATTTTTCTAAACCCCTGATGCCAGAAAGAATTGAAACAGCCACAGTTTGAACACTTTAGTGCAACTTTTGGTACTAAAGTACGATTTGGTATTTTTCTGGATTTCACAGACTCTCTGTAGAAATTCCCTAGAGAGCTTGGATTTCACATAACTTGAAAAAATATTTAAAGCATATTTTGGACTGTTAGAACCATATTATGTTAAGATATTTCTTTTTGGGGGCATGAGTGATGTATAGGCAACATGAAAGAGACTACAGAACACAAGTTATCAAATGTACAAAGTAAAAGTATTTATGTAATCCCTTTTAATACCATACCAAATTATGTGACTATGGATTTAATAGTATTGACACATAACTATTAAATTACAAGTAAGCTTATATTAGAGGTTCTGCAGTGTAAAGTGACAGTAGTAGTTGTTTACTACTATGGCATGTAGTGTACTGCATACATGTCAAGGCTATCCCAAAGAAAACTAAAGGGGCTATTTTAAGTATGTTCTTACCTTTTAAAATTCAAGCTTTGATCCTTCTGTTGGGATGTCTAATCATTGGCCAGAACTGTCTTCTTTGCAGGACTGGAACCTCATACTGTTTCCCAATGTCTGGCTACATTAAAGAGATACAAGGGCCTTTAGTGATAAGACAAGGGATAATGGTTTAAAACTGAAAGAGAATAGATTTACACTAGATGTAATGAATAAATTTTTTACACTGAGGCTGGTGAAACCCTGGCCCAGGTTGCCCAGAGAGGTGGTAGAAGCCCCATCCCTGGAAACATTCAAGGTCAGGTTGGACGGGGCTCTGAGCAACCTGATCTGGTTGAAGATGTCCCTGCTCACTGCAGATTCGGTGGCCTTTAAAAGTCCCTTCCAACCCAGACCATTCCATGATGCTATACAAGACCAAACTCTTAATACATGATTTTCCTGCCACTTAAACTACAGAACAGTTATATTGCTTTATTAAGAATAAATGTAATACCTGTGTCTTTCAGTCTTCGCTAGAAGTGATGGTCTCAGATCCAGAATGCTTTCCTGAAGTACTGGTTTTGTGGCCAAAACAAAGCGAAGGAAATCTGTGTATTTGGAACTTCTGTATCACCTCAGAAAGCCTCTGTGGGGCACTGAGCAGTGCCCAGTGTAGCAACACGGTCTTGCCAGAGAAACGGTTCCACTCTCGGGCTGAGATTTACCCAGAAGCAGCTGGGAGCAAAAGGCACCTCTCATTTTACCTCATACTACAGCACTGGTGTCAGAAGAGAGGCCAC
>NW_010294406.1:0-222 GCF_000700745.2 Antrostomus carolinensis
CTCTCTTTTTCAGCCCCTTCGCCCAGTCTGGCAGCGGGTCCTCGGTGCGGCCCCGGCTCCCGGGGCGGTGCGGGGCGCGGCGAGCCCAGATTTCACCCTGGCCTTCTGATAATTGCTGTAATAATTGCTATTAAAGGCTCGGGCTGGCTGGCAGCGAGTCCTCGGGCACTTCGGGGCGCAGCAAATAAATGCACCTCTGGGAAAAAAAAAAAAAAAAAGGCC
>NW_010294406.1:381-8998 GCF_000700745.2 Antrostomus carolinensis
TTTTGCGGGGGGGGAGCCGCAAGCGAGTGCTTAGGGCCACGTCCAGATGCTGAAGTCCGTGCCCCGCGCCCCTGCCCAGGGTCTGGTCCTCTCCTGATGGCAACAGGGCACCCTCCAGGCCACCATCCTGCGCTTGGAGAGATGGCGTGTGGTATGTGCGTCTGCAAACAGTCAAAACGTTTTGGACTTTAAGCCTGTAAGTCAGCCCCGACCGGTGCTGTTCGCAGATCCCACCTGCTTACCCAAGCGACACGAGTAATTCCTCAAAAGTAGATCTGAAACGAATTTCTGAGCACTAGGCAAAATGAACCGTTGGAATATTTTTCCATCTCTTCTCAAGCCTTTTTGCCAGCTTCTGCTTCATGTTCCTGTTTATGTTTGGCACAATTATTTACTCTTGCATAGACTAAATGCAGCGCAGAGGGCAGGGCCCAGTGATGCTGAGCTTTGAGCAGACACCGTTTAATTGATTTAATAGTATTATGCTTGTTCTCCTGCTTTGCAAATGAATGAATGGTTTATACCTATGGATCATTTCATTTAGCCCCAGAACAATCGTCTGCACAGGACAGAGGGGAAAATGCTTAATAAATCACAGAAAAAACAGCCTGGTCGTTTGGGACAAGAAGTGAAAAATACTGTGTCCATTTGGAACTGGGTTTCAAAGAAATAGAGAATTCAGAGAATTCTCTGCGTAATGTTATTACCTCACATGAAATTTGGCCCAGCTCTGCAGATAGCACTTGCTGAAAAGCAAGCCAGCTTCTCTGGCCTTTCATAGAGTCCAAGGCATTCAGCTCCAAACCCCAGGCAGAAGTAAAAATAAGATGGAGACAGCAACCAACTAGGGACCAATAATTAGTTCAGGTTTACACATAATTCTAGCTCAGGGGACTACATTTATTTTCTGTGTATGTTGCCACTGCTGTTTTGCTCAATTTTATTTTAAAGAGTCGTTGATGATTTGCAAACATGCATGCTGAAATATAAACTTTAAATATTTTGGTTTACAGTAGTGAGGGATTCCCAGGAGACTCTGTTTGTCACCGTCTGTCTGAAGAGCAGCATCTCACCACCCGTGCCATCGGTTAGGAACAGCCATTGGATCTTACTTCCCTTGCCCCAAACACCACAGAATGGCAAGGCTCACCCAAGTGCTTCCCTTTGTTTCAAACCCTTGTAGCTTGGAGCACTTGTTGAACCTGACGACAAGTGCATCAAAGTGGCTGACAATTACGAAATAAACAAATATCGTGTGAGGCATTTTTGAGCAGAATCCAGTAATACATAGATTAGCTTATTGATGTTGTTATTATATTGAATATTATTCATACTTCTGATATTTCTGCTGCGCAGCAGCATTCCCTCCTCAGCAAACATCATATTATCTCACTGTGCAAAAGGCTTCATTAATCAAAACAGACAATAGGCCAGACGCTCTCCCTTTGAGTCTGAGGTTTTGGATCTTCCAGGCTTTTTACCTTGTCTAAATGCCTTGTCCCTGTCAACGCAGAATGCAACTCTTCAAAACAGAGCGCTATAAAATGTGGTGTTAAAAGGAAAACATTATCTAATTCAGTTAAAATAATTTCCCAGTTATTTTATATTTTCCCTTTAATTTTTCATGACTTGTAGAGGAAAAACTTTTTCAGTGTTTCAGTCAATACATGAGATTAATCCACTCATTTGTTAAAATACTAATGAAAGAGCCTGATAGATCTCTGTCCTTTAGCATCATCAGCAGCAAGTGTTAAGATCAAGATAGAGTTGACTGGCCAGCCCACAGTTGCACTGCCTGCCTCGCTTGTTGGAGATGGGGATGAGGAACTGGGGGATAATGTGGTCATTAAGCTGCTGATCTCCAGAAAGAGGATCCTTACAAAAACATGTCACAATCTTGGTGCACAGGACCATACCTTGAAGGAGAGGGAGGACAGTTTTGTGGCTAGGAAAATAGTTGGGTGCAAAATCTCCATGTGGCCTCTGTGGGCTTCCTGCAGCATCATGGATGTACAGCTGTGTGTTTTGGGCGTGGGTGCAGAGCAGGCAGTGAGACACTCAGGCACATAGAGTCATTCATTCATTTGGGGAGTTTGGCAGAGGCAGATTTGAACCCTGTGGTGGATGTTCTTCATCCCATCAACAAAGCTGAGCTCTTGGTGTCTGTGATGTGTGGCAGGCTCTGCCTCACACCAGGCTACGATGTGTTGGGCCAAGCTGCAGCCTGCCCAGTGGAGTAATGCTCCCTGCTGTGGGACCTGAACAAGCACTGGTGGGTTTCTCAGTTGTGGGATTGATTTTGCTGACGTGGTTTTGAGCTGACACCATCGTCTTGCCTTTTTTTTTTTTTTTTTTTTTACAGGCCTGAGGCCTGAGAGAGGCATTCCATTATCATCCAAAATAGCACAAAATAGTCTTCCCTGCACAGAAATACATTAGAACTGTTGCAGATAGAGCATCAGAAATTAAAAGTAGTGGTTGCACACGCACTCCAGAGCATAAGGCATAGATGATTTCAGAGAAGACAGGAATTGAGCCTTTTGGCGATCTGCTGTGAGTGGTCTCGTTCAAATTCAGCCTCTTGTCTCACATCTCAGAAAACCTAAATTCAGTTCTCATTTCTCCAGGGACAGGGAAACTCAACACCGTCAATCTCCTCTTTCTTCTTCAGACAACAGCAGACACTTAAATGGAGACTGCTTAATTCCTTGTGTCTACATCTTAAAAACAGAAGTGACTTTGACTTATTGGGAAAGCAGAGAGACACGAAATCTCCCAGACATCCTCTCTAGATCCTTGGCCGTAGAAAAGCCTGAGTCAGGTCATACCTGATCCCTTCTGATCTTAAGAGTCCCATATGCCATGTAGGAGACTCAAAAAGCACGTAGAGATGGCTGGAGAGGAGCTACACTTCCCAGCAAATGGTCTCTAAACTGGTCCCTTCCCTGTGCCACGGCATTTCTGTTGCTCATTAACAACACAGAGCTGTTAACAATGGCATGTGCTTGTATCTAAATTCTCCAGGATTAATTCAAAATTCATTGAAAACAACATTACTAGAGACTTTTCAATTATGTCAAAAGGCCTTGGATAAGGCCCTTACATTTCTTAATACACATTATATAGTTTTAAATGCTGTAGTCGTGTTCTTTTTTATTTAATCAGCCATAATCGTTGGCTTCTCTCTTGCTGGAGGAACTCATTTCACCTGTCCTGTCGACAGCAAAAACCGCCTTCTTCAGTAAGACAATGTATTTTTTATTTATGCATTAGAAATGAGTAATAAGAGGTTTCAAGGAACTGTAACATTTAATAAAAGCATTTTATTACATTTAAATTTATTAAAATTTAAACATTAGATTCAACATGTTAATTACTATTTCCATGCATTGACTGTTGGAAATGGATCCACACAACTGCTCTGCTGAGATATGTTCACTGGTGTTATTTGCTCTTTGATTACTAATGTATTATTAGTGCTCTTCATTTGGGACTTGATTCATTAACAAAAAGACTTATATGGGCATTATGTAAATTTTTTTGTATGTCTTTTACATAGCTACCAGGGCATGTATTATGAATCTAACTGAAAAAAAAATGTATTCAGTTCTGTCCTGACTTGTGGGCAAGCTCTAGCTAGATGTACAGTCACTCTCAGAAACCAAATAAGAGCAGAGAGGAAAAACCTCTTTTCAGTACATCACAGTCTGTGTTTCTGCAAATCCCTTTTCAGAGGGAACCACACACAAACCCCAGCCTGCTGTGTTTTGACAGAAATAGCAAAATGGTGGCAATGAAATGCTCTCACGTATCTAATCCCTGTGTTTGCTGTATAGATCGGTGCTTGCAGCTAATCGCCCCTTTTGTTTTCAATCACTTATTTTTTCTTTAATGCTTTTGAAGTCATGATTTGGTTTATTCTAATCCAGATGTTGTCAAGCAATATTTGTGTTTCTCACATTAAGTGAAACTCAGCTAAAATCAGAGCAGCCCTTAATCTGTAAAAGCTCATCATTATCGTTATGGCAGCAGTGCGAGGCAGGGGATTATGCAGAGGCTAGTGGGGGGAGGCTTTGTCCCAAAATACCCTGCATGAGGACCCCGACAATTTCTGGTTTGTATAAAGAGTTTCCCATCTTTCCTGGACCAAGTGGTGGCCCCTACATTTTCTGGCTTCAGATCAGAGGCTGTGGCAGACAATCTGCAGCCGGAACATGCTGTGAACAGACCTATCACTCAAGACAGCGATCTCTGATAGATATAGTCAAGGGCTGGTGATGGGTGAGAGGCCAAGGGTGAGACAGTCAGACCATCTGTAACACCTGGGAAGAAAAAGCATGGAGCAGAGAAGTAGGGCAGAAAAAAACAGCAGCAGAGATCTTTGGAAAGATCCTAATAGTAGAAAAGGCAGAAATGCATGATTTTTTCCTCCAGTTCCCTCCCATGGTGTGGCCCCAGCCTACTGCAGTCAGCGGGTCCTTCTGCGGATGTAGCTTGAGGCAGGACCAGCCCCTTTTGCAGCGCGGCTGCCAGCCCTGCAGAACCCATCAGCTCTTGCAGCAGGAAAGGTGTCCTGCAAACCATCACCAGTGTGCTGCTGGGCACAGCATGGGGACACAGGGTGACACTTTGGGCACCTGAGCCTTTCAGTGGGAGAGGGCAGCACAGGCTGTGTCTGGAGGCATGTGTTGTCAGTCCCTCACCCTCCTTCTTTTTTTTTTCTTTCCCCCCCCCCACCAAAGTTAAATTTTTTTTCCCTTCTCTTTCTCTCATCCTTTTTTTTTTCTCCAGCAGGTGAGCACCCTGCAGCCAGATGCTCATCACAATGAGGTGGATTCTGCATCTTCTGGGATACGGTTCCATCTCCAGAGGAAAGCAGGATGCTAAAAGCACACATGGTTTCCTCCCTCAATTAAACAGAGTGTGTAAAGCTGTTAAGATTAGTGCACATCAATCCCTGCATTTGAATCAAGAGATACTTTCCTTTGGCAGCTATTGGGGGAAAAAAAAATAGAATTTCATTCAAAGTGTATTTAATAAGACAGAAGGAGACAGATTTGTTTCACAGTTTTACAGCTCTTATCAGATTACATTAAAATTAAATTAAAACAATCTAAAAGAAGTGTTAAGTACTGAAGGGAGAACACAAACAAAACACTCCTCTTTGTAAGCTTTCAGGGCTGGGGTACTGATGTTAGTTATCAGGGATGTGAGTAATAAGATTACTCGAGTCAATTATGAGCCCACCAGTGTCAGTGTGGGGGATCACGTCACAGGCCTGGGGCTGCAGAGGGTGAGCAAAATGGGAAACAAAATGGGAAACATACTGGGGAGATCAGGCTAAGGCTCCTCATCTCCTTATTTTTTAATAAAACACCAGGGTGTTTAATCCTGTCTGGTTTTTTGTCTTCTACCTTGGCTTTCCTTCTACTTTTTTTCTTCTCCTTTGCACCAATCACAGTGCTGGGAGTGGTAAGGCCAGGTTAGCACCATTCCTGTTAGTGTTACACCCCTTCCACCCTCCCCAATTACCCCAGCCCCTCCTGGCCTCTTTAATACACCAGGACCATTTTGCCACAACCTCCTCAGTTTGTCACCATGATCTCTAGTGTTCCCTCCCAATTTCTCCCCAGTTCGACGACCCTCCACCGTCCCTTTCCCATTTCTCCAGGGAAGAAGTTTGGAGCAAGAGGTGCTTGGAGGGAGGTGGACAGCCTCTCCAAGCACACACCTTGGCTGGGAGATGCTGAGCAAGCCCACCTTCCCCGGAGCAGCAGCACTGGCTACTGTGCAACTGAGCACCCTTAAGACCCCTGCCCCTCAAATTTCCTCAACCGTGGTCCACAATTAAAAAAAAACCCCAAACCAACCAACTACCAGGGCTGGAAAGGCTCGCTAAAGAAATAAACCAAGCAGTCCTATGAATCTAACCTCCTGCACTGAGTTGTCAAGTAGAGATCAGCCCCTTGCAACTGAAACCTGGAAATCTTCATTTGGGAATAAGGTTTTTCAGTATGTAAATATAATGTATGCTCATAATTTTTGATAGCATTAGAAGTGTTTGAAAATTTTGATATTATTTTAGCACGCACAAATATTTTCGAAAGCAGTTTAGTCTTCCAGAACCAAACCTGGTATGTCACTGGTAGAGGGTTAAGAAAGCCAGATTCTTTGCCTGTTTTGAAAAAAAATAACAAATTTGTAGTGTATGAAAGTGTTTTCTTGTTCAAATGCCACGTAGCCTTTGACAGTTTTCTGCACTGACAATCAGCGATGCATTCAAAATATGTGTCAGCCCAACAGAGCGCAGTTCATGGCTGACATTCTGGAATAACAGGTTTTTAGTGTCTCACCTTGGTGTCAAAGGGGAGACTATTTATTTTAATGTAGACATTAGCAATGAGAGCTGTTATGAGGGACCTTCGGGGGAGTAAGGGAAGTGATTTAACTATGAAGCAACAATGAAAACCTTTTTATTTCAATTTTATCTTCCCCCACGACTGAGCAGGAACATTATGATGATACAAAGGCTCCAGAGAAGTCTTAGCAGTACAAGTAACTCAAGAAGAACAGGGGATTGTATCCACAGCTGAGCTGCCAAAGCTCCATTTCCCTCCCCACATATCTTTAAAGGCAAGGGCAAGCCATGGTGGCTTGGGTTGCAAGGTCAGGATCTGGGGGAAAAATGGCCAACTTTGGAAATTTAGGCAAGCTCAAACCCAGATTTCACGATTTCACCTGTCAGTTCTTGTGAAGATGGAGACCTCTAACACATCTTTGCTTTCAAGGAACAGAAGTGAGAAAGAACAGTATGTCTTTTATTATGAGTGTGTTTTATGTTAATTCAATAATAAAAGGCTCCCAAATCTGCAAATCCTTTGCCTGTGTGTTTGCTTGAGTAGGTAAGCTCTTAAATGAGCAAAAGCCTTCCGTATCTTATTGAGCCATTTATTTATAGCGGCTATGCAAAGGCTAAGCCAGATAGCAGCTATGGTTATTCAAGTGACAGAAGCTAATTTGGGGACTGTTAAGTACTGCCACATCAATTCAGCAAAGCTTTTTACTTTACATTTAAATTTGGTTTATTCTAGTTTGAGGTTGAAGGTGTTGAAAAACACTAGGAACACTGTCAAGACACCGAAACCTGTCAGAGGAACCCCAACTCGCAGGACAGGGCCGCCCCACGGGAGCCCAAAAGCTCGTCCTGATGCTCATGAGCCTCCCAAACCCCCCGGCACTGGCACATGGCTTGAGCCATGTCCTCAGCCGTGTCATTACTACCTCGCAACTACAGCTGATGCTTTCATGTGGCAGTTGTGGGACAGAAGTTCTAATGAAGGGTAATTATGATGATGATCTCGTACTAATTGTGTCCTGATTGCTGGTCTAATTATGCTTAAGCATTTCATAGCTATCTGCAATTTTGTCTATTGATGTAGCATTTCTTCTCCTTAAATTCTAACACTTCTGCAGTATTTGAACTTTCTTTATTGGGGTACTGAAATTTAAGCACTAATTTGGCAACTTCCTTTCAAAAGGATCTAGGTTTTTATCTGAAGATGAAAAAAAAAATCGTGTTTTTCTTTTCTACTTCATTTACCAGACGGAGATGTAAATGCAGGGCTTGTCAGGGCTGATCCAGTGCTCACTCAAGGTAGTGTGGCTTTTTCCACTGATCGATGGATTTTGGTGAGAGAACATCAACAAGCTCTGCCACCTAAACAAAGTGGCAATTCAGAGGATGAGGAATCGGAAATTTTATTGAGATGTTTGATTTCTATACAAATGGAAATAAGCCATTTGTATTTTCTGGTTAGTTTTTTCTTGAAAAACAGTATGCAATAAACTCTGTAAAACAGACTATTAAAGGGGGGGCCCTGTTACCATAATCATTCAGCAGCTCACAATTATTTTTTGAATTAATGTCCTAGTGTCTTGCAGCCTCCCTATTTCCCCTTTTTTTCCAGAGACACAGAGATTACTGCCTTGCCCCACGTTACTGAACAGGCTGGAGCCCAGTTCTCCTCAGCACCAGTCTGGAGACTTGACTGGGCATTACGGCTATGCTAACTGCTGTAGTAATACCTAAATTAACAGATTTAATAATATTATGTGAAAAGATGAAGTAATAATTTAGGAATAAATGCTTTAAATCGCACAAAGTTATGAAATGTATGCCACAGATTTCCAACGCAAGGTTGGGAAATCTTCTCACAGTTCTGAGATGCCTGCCCACCATCACCTGCACTGGCAACACTCCTATCAGCCCTCTGCTGTGATTTAAGCCTTTTAATGCTGTTCAATGCTTAAAAATGCCTTAAAGGCTTAAAAATATGGTAAAGGCTGGCCCTGGGGCGGCCTCTGAGGGACACTGAGGAGGTTCCATCCCCTACCCAGTGCTGAGTGGAGCGCAGCAGGCCCAGATCCGCACCCCTACCCAGACCCTCGCCCCTTGTTTGGATGCGGACAGGGTGGCTCAATGGTGTCCCTGTCACCGCGGGCCCAGGACTCCTCAGCCCGGTGGGGCCTGGTCAGGGCTGTGGGGAGGAGCGCAGGGCCCCGCTGGGTGGCTGCAGTCCCACAGGGCCGCCCCGCTGTGGGTGCGAGCACGCGGATA
>NW_010294407.1:0-211 GCF_000700745.2 Antrostomus carolinensis
ACCAAACTTTAATTATTTACTTCATCAACCCATTTATTAACAATTAAATATTTTACATTAATGAATGTTAATTAATTTTTAAGTAATTTATACTAGACTTTAATTTACTTAATCAACCTGTTCATTAAGAATTAAATCTTTAATTGAAATTAATTAATTCAATTTTAAGTGTTTCTTCTAATTAAACTGTAATTACTTAATAAGCTCATTT
>NW_010294407.1:293-903 GCF_000700745.2 Antrostomus carolinensis
TTAAAATTAATTGTTAATTAAACTTTAAGTAATTTATACTGAACTTTATTAATAATAATTAATTTAAAATTAGTTATTGATAATCAACTTTTAATTAATTTATACTAATTAAACTTTAATTATTTCCGTCACAAACCCGTTGATTAATAATTAAATATTTAATTACAATTAATTGAGTTTTACTAAGTGTCATTTATTACCTGAGTTTAATTCTGCTGAGGAAATTAATTGGTGTTTAATTAGGGGTGGAAACAATTAAACATCGATTTAATTAATTCTATTCATTGGAAATTGAATTTAATTGGCTTTTAATTGCTTTTAATTTTAATTGAAAATCAAATTAAATTCAATTTAAGAAATTAAATTGTAGTTGATTAAAAAGAATCGATTAAATTTATTTCATGTAATTTATTAATTAAGATTAATTAGATTTGATTAATTGGCTTTAAATAGAAATAGTTTTAATTGGTTGCGTGGAAAATTGTTCCAATAGAAATTATTTGATTGTGATTTATTTTATTATTAATTATTGAAAGATAAAATATTTAAATATAAATTATTCAAATAGGAAATATTTAAATTATTTTAATAGAAATTATTTAAATATAAA
>NW_010294408.1:0-5416 GCF_000700745.2 Antrostomus carolinensis
CAGGACCGGGCGGGACGGGAAGGCTCCCGAGTCTTTCCGCAGCTCTTCTGCCCCTCGCCCTGCCTTCCCCTCCCTCCGAGCCCAATTAATGAGAGCTTCCAATAAAGGATGATAAACGAGTGAAAATAAGATTCAACTCTTCCTTCTCTCTGATTACAGGAAGGAGGGCTTGCTTTTTTTGAGGCTTTAAAAAACAGCTTTGTACTCTTTTTCTTTGTGAGTATATGTATAAAAAATAGTTTGTTTTCTTTACCAAACACGTATTAATCTGTTTCACACTTGTAAGTTTTTGCTTGCCTTTTAGTGTCGGTGGTGACTAGAGAATACTTCAGGGCAGGACTGGTTTGATGGGCTTGGGGTTTTTTTGACAGCAGTTTTCGGCTAGTGAGTTTTATGGCTCTTTTATGCATTTCATTCCTGCGGATGTTACTAGGGGTCTGTGGGTAGTGTCTGAATAAAGCCCACAAACTGCAAGACCTGAAACCCTCATCAGTGACTTCTCTTTCAGCACAAGAATGCAACAGTAGATTTTTGGTTGTGGGGTTTTTTTGGGTTTTTTTTGTTTGTTTGTTTTTTACCAGATAGAATGAGGAGAAATTTTGTAAAACATTAAAATGCAATGGTCATTTCAGTCATGAAAAGTCAACTAATTAATATTTTTAGTATATATTTAGAATGTCTGTTTTTCTGACTGCTTGCATATGAGCTCTGGCTCTTCAGGAGAAATGTATAGTGAAGACTTCTGTAGAATGCTTTTTGTAGAATTGGAATGTGCTGGCAGGCAAAAAAAAAAAATAAAATAATGCTGTACTATTACATGAATGTTGGGAAGCTGGTAAAATGTTTTCTCCAGGAGGGAAGGCCAAATGGGCCACAGGTTTCTACCAGGGTTTTCATTACATTTTTGTTGTTGTTGGAGTTGTTGATCTCTGCTTTTGAATGCTAAGTAATAAGTATATAAAGAAAGACCCAAAGAGCTTTGGCTGTTACTGGTTTTGGAAGCTGAGGGTTTTTTAAAACTTTAACTGAAATGTCTACTTAGTTCTCTGGTAGTTCTTGCAAGGGTACACATGTATCCTGTGCATGTAAGTTCCTGTAATAATGGCACAGTGTATGAATGAGAAAAAGATCAAGGCTGAGACAAGCTGTACAGAAAAAGTGTCTAGTAGTTGTATCCCTTTTGCTTGTAGTTGGACCTTGATCTTAGACCCTGCCGCTGGTAAGAGGGAGGTATGGCTGACAGGACTTACTGTGAGTTTGATCATATGTTGTGTTTTTCATGTATTTCATTTTTTTTTAAAAGAAATTTGCTAATATATTAATTAAATTGTTTCATAGCGGTGGTTTGACTGCAGACAGCAGCTTAGAATTACAAAGTGTAGGGCTACCAGAAGGATTCAGAGATTTCCGCAGTCCACAATTGCAAGGTCTATGCCCTTTACAGGCAAATATTGTGGGTGCTGGAGTCTTTGGCCCTTGAGATTTCAGGAGTTTAGAAAAACAGCAAAGTCAGTGTTGTCAAGCATCACTTTTTTTTTTTTTTTCTATGCTTATGTGTGGCTAAAAGAAGGTCATGAATGAAGAACCTCTGTCTGAGCAGGACAGCTTGAATCTGGGGAATTTATGTTCTCAGGACATCTGGCTGTTGGTGCTGTTCAGATACAGGCTGACAGACTTTGAAAACTGGTGGTGAATTCTATAGGCTTCACTTTTAGCAGGCGGGATTTTATTTAGAAAACAGCTGTTCACAAAAATAAATTTCATATCTTTTGCTTAGGAAATTGTATTTTTTGAGGTTTTGTTCCTTTTTAGTGTGGCCCTCAGAATTCCTGCAACCCTGGTACACTAGTGTCTTTCACAGAAGAGTTGTTCTCTGTAGTTGTAAGGTGTGTATGTTGATGGTAATACAGCTTTGTTTGGAAGAAAAAAACCCCATGAATCAGTAGTGTTTTGCTGTGCAGCTTCCTTAGGCTTCTTTCACCATTATACATGTCAAATACCAGAACACGTTCTTTGTTCCAGGAAAATTAAATAAGTTAGTTAAAAAACTGAACTCTAGGCAGCAATAGTCAAAACAGTATCTTGCCCTCAATGGCTACTGTGAATATATGAGTATATTTCTCCTTTCCTTGATACTTTCTTAGTAAAAATCCTTCAGTTACCTTTACTTTTAGTTTTACTAACTGACTTTGCATAATATATTCTTTGTATGCTGTCTTTAAGATATTAGCGTAATAGAAAATGCTAATTTTAAATATGTGTGGAGCCTGGGAGAAGTGCCTGAAAATTGAAAAGAAAAAGCCTCGAAACACACAAGTGTTTTGGAAGATGCAAAACTCACTTGGAGAAAAGTTTTTAAAACTCGTAAGGATGTTATTTTGAAAAATGCTACTTAACTTTTTGTTTTAATTAGAATTTAGCAATGAACAGTTGCTATTAAGCTGGAATTGAAATAATTACCAGGCTTTTACTGTTCAGTTTGATAGCCAGTGAAAAAACAGTGTTTGAAGGTGTATTTGTTATAGATCGAGCATAATATTTTGGGTGCATGTGGCTGTTTTATTAGCTTCTGTAGTGGACAAGGGTTTTCTGTAGGTCCTGTGAAAACTTGAGACTCTGTCACTGGTTCTTTCTGCTAATTTTTGAGAGTTTCCATTTTGTCCCAATAAATGTGTAGCTGTTACCTTGAGTTTGTAGTCACTGCTTCACTGTTCTGTTGTCATTTTGGGTGTATGAGGAGGATTTTAAGGACTCTGATACTCTTCTTGCACTCTCAGTTGTCTTCTCTCGCCCTGTATTTTCATTCCCCATAGTGAAGGTCCTTTCTGTTTGGTGCAGTACTGCTTGTCACTGTTTGAGTAGCAGCAATGTGAAATTGCCAGTTTTTTACTTTCATAGCTGTCTGGTCATTTTCAAGTAGCAGAAGAGGAATTCTTTAAACAGCAAAGTGAAGTTTTTGCAGGGTGTACTGAAGCAGTTTTTAAGCCTAGAGCGTATATCCTGTATTTAAAACCAAAGGGTATTTTTACACAAGTTTAAACTTAATTCCTTTAGGAGTGCAGTTAAAACTTGAGTATTTTGTGCCTTCAGAGAGCATGAATTTCACATATGAAGAGTGTTAAATATTAAATACACAAAGATAAGAAACACAGAAAGCAGTATAGTCTGCCTCTGCAGAGCTGGCTGTATTTTGTTTGCTGCCTGTCAATCCTCTAGCATCAGTTAAGGTGTGGATATATTGAATTAGGGGAAAGTAATTTCTGAGGCTTTATGTTATAGTTTTGTATTCTTGAAGAAAAATGCAACTTGAACTTGCCAGTTAAAATAAATTCAGGTAAGACTTATGTGGATTATTTTAGCAGTTGTGCACTAGGATTTTATATGGTGGCCTCTGACGAGTAAAAGAATAGGTGAGTGATGTCATGCAGACAAGAATGAAGAGGTTATGGTACTGCTCCTCTGATGTGGGCTGAGTCTTTGAAGTGTGATAGGTACAGGGAATTCCTTTTTAAAATGTACAGGAGGGACAACTGCTGAAACTTAATGTGTTAGAGAAGAGAATCTTTGGGCTTCAATGATTCAGTGATACTTTTTGTGGTCATCTCAGTGTTCTACAGGAACAAAACCTAAGTTTATGCAGGAAAGGTATGTTGGGTCTCAGCAAGAGGAAGACAGACTTAGAGAACTCTAGTGTTCTTTAATTTCATGTTTGTTCCTCCTTATATGTGAAATATGTCTATACCTTTCCCCCAGTAACCTATACAGTTAGATAACCTGTGTTTACATTCTGACTAGCTTTAGCCTTGTTCTGTCCCTTCTCCACAGCTTTCTGCCAGTTGCAGGTCTTGATTATTTTGTTCCCTATTGCTGTCGTGCCTTCATACATCATTCATTCCTATATGTTGCTTCTAAGTATAATTAAAATTCAATTTGAGACCTCTCATGTCTTTTGAGTTTTTCTGCTGTAGTTGGATTTTGTTGCCTCTCAGGGAGAGGAAAGATCATCTAGCAAATCATTTAGTTCATTCTTAATTTTCTGTTAACAGTGTAGTGGCTGGGCACAGGTAAGTGTCGAGGTCTCAAGCATGAGACATCCAAATTGTATAAAAACTAACAGTTTAAAAACACTAGCCTGGTATATTCATAGGCAACTGTCAAAAAAAGGTAACTCCTGTTTTGGAATGTTTAGCAGTAAATATAGCAATATTTACCTGAATGCCAGATGAAGCTATCAGAATTGGTTAAGGAAATGCCCATTTTCAGTTACCTGTGTAGAGTGGGATGACGTGGTTGGTGTATCTATGTGGTGGGTTGACCCTGGCCAGCAATCAGGCACCCACCAGCCTCTCCCTCCCTCCTGCAGTAGGGTAGGGGAGAGAACTGGAATGGCAAAATCAAGAAAAAGCTTGTGGGTTGAGATTAAGACAGTTTAATAAATGAGGTAAAAAGTAAAAAAAAAACCCAACCAAGGGAAGCAAAGGCAAACATTCACCACCTCCCACAAGCAGACTGATGCTCAGTCAATCTCTGAGCAAAGACTGCCTTGGAAGGACTAGCCCCGAGTTTGTATTGCTGAGCATGATGTTGTATGGCATGGAATATCTCTTCAGATAATTTGTGTCAGCTGTCCCCACCAACCTCTTGCCTACCCTCAGCCTACTCATTGTGTGGGCAGAGTGAGAAACAGAGAAGGCCTTCACATTGTACAGGCACTGTTCAGCAACAGCTGCAACACTGGTGTGTTAGCAGCGTTGTTTAGTCACAAATCTAGAGCAGCGCCATGCGGGCTGCTATGAAGAAAGTAAACTCCATCTCAGCCAGACCCAGTACAATCTATTCAGCATCTCACCAGCTACGATAGGGCTATTCACTGTGTCCTGTCAGGCTTCTCTGCTGCTTGCGGTGCATTGGTGTGGCTGTGCAACTTCTGGAGTCATCTGTGGTCCAGAAAGGAGTGCAGCTGCTTTGTGTTGGAGTAACTGGCACCAGGACATCACGGAATCACAGAATGGTAGGGGATGGAAGGGACCTCAGGGGATCATCTAGTCCAACCCCCCTGCCAAAGCAGGTTCACCTAGAGCAAGTTGCATAGGACTGCATCCAGGTGGGTTTTGAGTATCTCCAGAGGAGGAGACTCTACAACCTCCCTGGGCAGCCTGTCCCAGTGCTCTGTCACCCTCACAGTAAATAAGTTTTTCCTCATGTTTAAGTGGAACCTCCTGTGTTCCAGCTTGTGCCTGTTACCCCTTGTCCTATCGCTGGCCACCACTGAAAGGAGTCTGGCCCCATCCTCTTGACACCCACCCTTTAGATATTTATAAACACTGATAAGGTCCCCTCTCAGTCTTCTCTTCTCCAGGCTAAACAGACCCAGGTCTGTCTTTCCTCATAAGGAAGATGCTCCTGCCTCTTAATC
>NW_010294409.1:0-215 GCF_000700745.2 Antrostomus carolinensis
TCTTTTTCTCCTCCTACTCCTTCTTTTCCTCCTCATCCTCCTGGCTTCTCCAGAGGCACCACTTTCTGCCCAGGTACCCCCAGCCAGGTCAGGTGTAGGGCTGCATCGTGCTCTACCTCTCTCCTCCCTTTATTTTCACTTTTGGCTGGGTGGCTGTGGGGATGAGTCGAGGCTTGCTCGGGAGCTCTGGGTGCCTGGGCCCGTTTTTGGTCGTG
>NW_010294409.1:232-1954 GCF_000700745.2 Antrostomus carolinensis
TCGCTGCAGGGCAGGCATGGCCCTGCCTGGCACCTTCCCCTGCCCCATCTCCCTCAGGCAGGGCAGGGCAGGGCAGCTCTCCCCATCCCTCACATTAACCTTTTTCTTTTATTCCCCCACCCTTTACCCAGTCTCCTCACACAAATGCCAACCTGCCTCTTACAGTGCTCTCCTGTAGGTGCGGGTGTGGAAATGCAGCCCTGTATTTCCACTGAGGACATACCCTAAACATAGTCTGGCAGGAGGACACCTCGTATGTTCATGAGCTTCCCATCTCACCTCTGTACCTTGCAAAGACTTGCATTCCCCCAAACTACCTGGAAGCAGGGCTTCCACGTCTAACCAGATCATAGTCTTTTTGTTTTATGCTTATTCCTCCTTGTAAAGTTGCAGACTTCACCTTTTTTTTTTTCTCAGAGCCCATGTCTTGTTGAGATCTGTCCAGCTCTTTAAATACGAGAGGAACACTTACACAAATGAGGCAAACATCCCAGCCAGCTTTTTGACTGTCAGACTTCCAACTGCAGTCTCTTGTGCTTTGATGAATCTTGGTGCAGAACCCCAGATGTGTGCAGCTGATGTGTTTTGTTATCCCAGGTCTGGCTCTGCCACTTTTTCACACCTGAGTGGTGCTGAGCAGGTGGAATAAGGGACAACTGGGGAGCAGCAGCTGGGTCTGTCCCAGCGAGCGTAGCTGAGGGAGTGATGGGATGTGATAGCACATCAGTAGGGAGCGTGGAGGTTTGCTGAAACATTGGAAGATGAACAGCTTTGGAGGTGCCAGGTGTTGTTACCAAGATGCAAACCAAAGAGTAAGGGAGGTGACCTGCTCTTTGAGGTCCCTTCCAATCCCTAACATTCTGTGAAGTGGCCGGAGAGTTGTGCTTAGCAGATATCTTGATAATGACAAAGCTGAGTGAGAGATTTTTATTTAGATCGTTAGTTTTGCTTTATGAGTTCAGTTCTTCAGCTGAGAGACTTTTTTTGCTGTGTCTGAGTAAACAGATGTGGCAACAAAGATAAAAAGAGTTTCTTAAAAAAAAAACCCCAAACAACCAAACAAAAAAAACAAAAAACCCAGAACTATATTTACAAATCCATGTTAATGTCCTTTTCTCTCCCAGAGAGAAGTATTTTCCCTTTGGACAGAAAGTAAGTCTGGTTTGTCCCGTTGCCAGCCATGTACTTCGTGTCCTCAGCCCACCTCTCTTAAGAACAAGCAATTAAGGACTCCTCTTAAGGACCAGCAATTCCTGAGGGAGCATGTTAACAAGTAATAACAGGAGAGTGGGAGTAGGTGGGCTGGCTGTGAAGGTGACAGGGAGTTAAGTGGAAGTGTAGGCAGGTGAAGGAAAACTACCAAAATTAAAACCAGGGGTTATAATAGCGGTGGGGTTGAGTCCTTCACTCCAAAGTAATGCTTGTAAGGATGAGACTTGGGTAAAGCATGTGGGTTGTAGAGGAGTTTCCTTCTGGAGAAGAGGGACCAGGGGCTTTCCCCTAGTGCAGGTACATGGGCTGTGAATTCAGCCTTTCCTTGGAAGGGTTGTTGCAGCCACATTGTTGGGCAGTCGAGTTCTCACAGCAGCGACAGCGAAATCCAGTCCAGAAAAGATGCCTTTGGATGCAGCCATCGCTAAAACTCCCAGTCTTGGCACAAGTCTCCAATAGACTCAGGGATAGAGTTGAGTTATGTGATTTTCTGGAAATAATATCTCTGTC
>NW_010294410.1:0-2923 GCF_000700745.2 Antrostomus carolinensis
CCTTCCAATCCCTGACATTCTGTGATTCCTCCCTCCCCTCCTCACTGCATCTTCATTCACACATCCCCTGACCACACGCACACACACCCCCCCCTCACAATGAAAAATTTTCACTCTCACAGTGAAATTTTTTTTCCTTATGTTTACATGGAAACTCCTGTGCTCCAGCTTGCACTCATTGCCCCTTGTCCTACCATTGGACATCACTGAGAAGAGCCTGGCTCCACCTTCCTGACATTCACCCTTTACATATTTATAAACATCAATGAGGTCACCCCTCAGTCTCCTCTTCTCCAAGCTAAAGAGCCCCAGCTCCCTCAGCCTTTCCTCATGAGGCAGATGCTCCACTCCCTTCATCACCTTTGTGGCTCTGCGCTGGACTCTCTCAAGCAGTTCCCTGTCCTTCTGGAACCGAGGAGCCCAGAACTGGACACACTATTCCAGATGTGGCCTCGCCAGGGCAGAGCAGAGGGGGAGGAGAACCTCTCTTGACCTGCTAACCACACCCCTTCTAATGCACCCCAGGATGCCATTGGCCTTCCTGGCCATGAGGGCACAGTGCTGGCTCATGGTCATCCTGCTGTCCACCAGGACCCCCAAATCCATTTCCCTAAAATGTAAATTGTTTTCCATTTTCCAAATCCTCTAGGAAATGAGCTGCTGGGAGGGCACTGGGGGAGGGACCCTGTGGAGCTGACTGTCAAGAAAGCCTGGGAATGGAGGAGACGACTGGTGAGCCAGCAAGAAACAAGCAGGTTTGACAAACTCTGTATTCCACAGATGGGTTTAATTTTGCAGAATCAGCATCTCCTGGCAAATGCATGTCGGAAGAAATTCCAGCTGCTGTCTTATCAGAGTGTATTCAGTGTCCTCTACTTGGAAAACAAATCCATGCCTCCAAAACCCCACTTCCCTTATCTCTCATTTTTATTTGTCATTGCCAGTTATTCTAGCAGGAACTGATTCTGAGTGATGTGTTTCTGTGGTCTAATATCTTCCACTGGAACGGGTTGCTGGGACTATTTCATTCTCTGGTTTACAAATCAAATACTAAAAACTGGGAAGTTTCAGCTTTGTGGTAGCCTGAGCAACTGTAATTCAGCTACACTCACAAGACCGCTGTGTCATACAGACCAAGTTCATGTTGTGCCCATAAGAGTTGGTCTGACTTTTTGTAGGCTACATGTGAACAATCTCATCGCATTCATCTCCTCTTTGGGGTGTAGCACCTGAGATTTAATTTCCAGATATCAGGAAGGCATAGCATGTTCCTTCGGATCTCCTGTGCTTTCAATGTCTTGTACACTCCCTCAATCCCTGGAGAAGTGTACAAAGGCCCACAGCTTTCTAGTTTTCTCCCACACACAAATTTAACATATCAGTCCCACAGTTCCCTGTAGATGCTTTGTCTGCTGCTAGGAAGGAAGGAAGGCAGAGGACCTAAGAATTATGGGACACAACCGACCACGGGATCTGGATTCATCCCAATATTGATTAAATGGCTGGGTGGGAATGACATTAATTACAGGATGCTGCAAACAGAAGATGTGGGCAGAGCGAATGGGGACCAATTTGCTATGGAAGGAGATGCACCAGGTAAGGATGCCCTTCTGAAAGCTTGCTAGTCCAGGTCCACGTCTCCCATCTCCTTCCCAAAGCTCTGGTTTGGGAGAGCGAGCTGCAAAGCTCAACACAGTGACAGTCTGATGGCAGAGCTTTCAATGCTCAACAAAACACTGCACCGAATGATCCAGCCTCTTGCAAGTTTGGGGGTTGTTGAGGAGCTTCATCATCAATTCACATTGACTTTATCTTGTGAATGAGAGGCAGAAAAATGTCTCTTCACAAGAAGAGAGAAGCGGTAAGAAAGGCAGCAGGGGTAGAGTCCAGCAGTAGGAATGTGGTCTGTGCTGGGGAAAGGTGGACACAGGTACAAAAACATGCTTAAGGGAAAAGGAGATAAGGAATCAGCTGGATCATAAAGCCAACTAGTGCTAGAGTAAATATTTCAAGGTTTGCTTGCATCCTGAGGAGGAATGGTTAGTCTTAAAATCCAGAAATTAAGACTATGGCTGTTCCCTTCATGGGTCAAAGGAGCAGGTTAGCAGAGATAGGTGCAGCAGTTAAAATTGGAATCACTAGGTCTGCAAAGCTTCATTGCTGAATTGGCACTTTGGGAGTTTAAGCTTGAAACATGGACCCACTAAAAATTTACTCAGCTTCTGAGGAGCCAGGTGGCATGTGGAGAGTTTCCTTCACCACCATGTTCATAGAATCATAGAATGGTTTGGGTAGGAAGGGACCTTAAAGATCATCCAGTTCCAACCCCCCTGCCATCAGCAGGGACACCTTCCACTAGACCAGGTTGCTCAAAGCCTCATCCAGCCTGGCCTTGAACACTTCCAGGGAGGAGGCATCCACAACTTCTCTGGGCAACCTCTTCCAGTGTCTCACCACCCTCACAGTGAAGAACTTCTTCCTAATATCTAATCTAAACCTCCCCTCTTTCAGCTTAAACCCATTTCCCCTTGTTTTGTCATTAACTGCCCTTATGAAAAGTCCCTCATGTTTCTGTTTCAGGGTTTGAGTGAGACTTCCTGAGCCTGGCAAGGGCTTTTGCACATGGGTCTCTGTGAGGCACCTAAACCCCAGTTGAGTTTGAAAATGAGGATTTTTCCCCAGCTAGTGGAGCAGAATTGGTTCGTGGAGCCAACCTGCTGAAACTGCCTTGCATGGATGCCACAAAAAGGGGACAAAGTCCTTTCTTTTCAATAGTTAACGTCATTCTCCAGAGATGAGAAGCGTTCAGGATTCTCTTCTGCTGGAGAGGATAGGGACTGCTCTGTGGAAGAGTCCTGTCCACTCTGGTGAAGCTATCTCGCTGTAAAACATGAAGTCCGAATGGAGGCCGGTGACGAGTGGT
>NW_010294411.1:0-215 GCF_000700745.2 Antrostomus carolinensis
ACGCATTATATATCAATATATTAATCATTCATATAATAAATATTATTGATAATACTATCAATTAATTAGCTAATTAATTAATTGATAAAGGGGAAGAAATGAAAATGAACATTACTAAAATCAGAGTTAAAAAAACAAAAAAAACAATTTTAGAAAATCAATAAATAAATGACTCCATAAATAAACAGATACATTGGGAAAAAAAAGAGAAAGAA
>NW_010294412.1:0-9830 GCF_000700745.2 Antrostomus carolinensis
AAAAAATTGCAAATGGTGCTTCTAGAAGACTAACATCTGCAGGTTTATGAATAAATGACAGATGATTATCATAAAAACATCACTGTATTGATCACAGGCCACTCTCCTTGATTAAAAAGCAGGCAACAAAGAAACACTGCAAAATGTAAATGCTGCATCTTTGCACTAGTAAGTTACCTACATAAATGTGAGACTGCTAAGCATCCAGATTGATCATCTGTCAAGGACTTTAGTCTAGTTAAGTCAAAAGACTTATATTTAAACAGAAGCAGCTGCCTCTTAAGTAAATGATTCTCTTCCACAATGTCAGCCTCAGTGGCACGATTCCTGTCCAAGTATGAGCACCTTTCCTGGGTAACAAGATCTCAGGAAGGTGTTTTGGATTTTCTTTAAATATTCCTTTTATACTTTTCTGCTACATCTGGAATTTTGTGCTAAATATGGGAGGCTTCTAAAGTGTGCAATGGTGTTTGATGTTTGTTTTTAAATTAATACATTTAGAATAACATTGTTGGTTATAAACAAAATATTGAAAGACTTGCGGTAACTGCTTTATCCGACATTACTTAAATAGCGATGTTTGTATCCTCAGCTCTTAAACCCATTGCAGATACAAGAAAATATTTATATAGTATGAAGTACATTCTGTTCAGTGGTGAAGTAGTCAATCCCTGATCATGATGATCCTTAGGATGAGTAAGGAAAGTACATAGGATGCATTTCACCTTAGGGATCAAGACATAATACTCTTCACTTCATTAAATACTCTGACATCTCATCTGGCAAGTTTCTTTATTGCAGGAAATTATTTATTTTTATTGGCAGCAGAGGGAAAAATGGACAACATGTAACACTACCAAACTTGTTTTATTCATGAGAGGAAGTTATACTGATTAAGAGACATACACATGCTTAGAACAAAACCTGTATTTCAAACTATGAAATTAGTTTTTGGATGTTAAAATTTTATCTCTGTTGTGGGTTTTGAAGTGTAGGAGAACCTCCACCCTACATTTAGAAAAAAATTTGAATGCTAGAGTGTATAAAATGTGTGCCATTGTAAATTGCCCATGGTTACTTTAGACCAGTGGTGGAATTCATGTCATCAATCCTTTTAACACTCTGTGGTGGTTTAACCACAGTAGGATCACAGCAGTCCTGCACTCACTCCACCCACCCAGTCAGATGGGAAGGGAATCATAGCAAAGGGGCAGCAGATTAGGATGTAGGACAGGGACGACTCACTCACCAGTTATGGTCACAGGCAAAACAGACTCAACTTGGGGAAGAAAAATCAATTTAATTTGTTGCCAATCATCTGAGTAGCTCAGTGAGACATAAAAACCACATCTCACAACAACCTTCTTGCAGCACCCTTGCCACCTTCTTGGATTCAAATTACTTTGATCCCCATTTCTCTACCTTCTCCCCTGCCACCAGCACAGGGTTGAGGAAAAGGGAGTTCAGTCAGTTCACCATTGCTGCTCGTCCTGGCATGAAAGTCCAGGAACAAGATGTTCCAGAACAAGCTTCCCATGGAGTCACGGACCTCTTTGGGCACACTTCCCAGCTCTGGCATAGGGATGTCCACGGGCTGCGGACGGGCCTCCGGTCCAGCGCATCTTTTCACCCCCAGGCTCTGGGGTCCACCCCCATTCTGGCATCAAGCATCTCTGGGATCTCAATTTTAGTCACGCTTGCCCTTGGTCTCAGCTTTTCTGCTTCAACGTGGAGTCCTCCATGCTCTACACATGGGTATCTGCTCAGCTGTTAAAATTCCATGGGCTGCAGAGGACCTCCTTTGCCTTCTCCTACTCCATGCAGTTGAACTGGGTGTCTAAGGTTCTCTGTCCACCCCCTTCTCCTGCTCCTTCCTCCTGGCAAAGAAGCTCTCTCTTTGTTTAGACTGATGGTTGTCTTTTTTTCAGGTCAATGGCCTCTCCTCCAGTTTTTTTCCACCTTCTTCTTTTTGAGACAGTCCTTGCCCTCACAAATATGGATTTGCAGAGGCGTTTCTCTATTGCTAATTGGCTCAGCCTGGGCTGGGGGCGTATGCCTGAGAGCCAGGATAGCTTTCACTCTCACAAGGTGGCCTCTTTCCCCACTAACAAAAACAGCCCTCCCTCCCCCCACACAAGTCCAACACACACTCTTACATTGCTTTTTAAGACAAAATAGTGTGAAGAGTTTGGAAACCAAAACACTTCAATCACAAATACATGCAATTTTATGGATTACATTATTTCCTATTTCTGTGGGAGAGATGCTGCAATCCAGAAAAAAAGTTGGGCAGATCAACACAGTCATTCCAGCTGTGCATTACATAGTCTTGGGGGAGAGTTGTGGGGTTCCTTCAGAGTCTCTCAAGTTCACCTTTTTCTGACTTCCCTGATGAGTCTCTCCTTAGTTTCCTAGTTAGAGTATTGAGAAGAGAATACTGCCTTGGTGACTGGTCCATTCAAGTTATGCTAACTTCATTTGATTTACGGTCTCCTTTTTTGGTACTCAATACCTGCTTGTTCAGGATACTTACAAAAGGTTGTACTTCTGGAAGATCAACGGGTTGCTTGCATAGTTGGGCTGTCTATTTCCCTGAGCACACAAAACTATCTAATGTTAGTTCTGTTGTTTGGGACAGGTGATTGATCATATTTCATCTACTTCTACTTAAACCAAAGGGTTGTTTGTCTGCTACAGCAAAGTTCATGTGTTTATGCTATCAGATAGGATAAGTAGGCTTTGATGCACCTGAACAGGTTTTATTCTGCTAACACAAGAATAACTGTGTAGTATGGTACGTATTTTGTACTGCTAATTACTGTAGGGCTTTGTTCTCTTGAAGCACTTAGGTGTCTTGGTGGCATTCTTTGATGTAATCAGTTTAATCAAACTTTAAAATTCTCCAAATATGTGGCTATAAGAAAGTTAAAACTAGGAGAATACAATATGTTAAATCTTTCTGGAAAGAGTTAAATGTCATCAGCTTTAACGTATGGAATATTCATTAGGTGACATTGAACAAATTTACTGCATATGCTTCAATATGAAATAGAGGGAAATAGCTACAGGTAACAGGTAGATTGGCTTAATGTCTAGGTTGCAGGAAATAGCAAAGGAGCCCATTTTATGCATTCATGGATTATGTAATAATACCATAGCTCTAGTCCTGTAAAAGTTAGGCATATGGTCTCTGCACTCATTGTTTAGCCTACCTCCATGGTTAGTAGTGAGTTACCATGAAAAGATTCTTTTCTTAGCATGGAATCTTACATACTCATATCAATCGGCTAACTCTGTTTAAATACCTGAAATTCTGTGAAATATACTCTGCTGTAATGACATAAAAGGGACCTGTATTTGATAACCCATGAGATCTTTTCCAAACATTTGTTGCAGAATTAGTGTCTTTAACTGAATCAGGAGTCTGCTCATACAGTTGCTAATGCCATTGAAGAAAAAATCAATAATAGCTTCTAGATGGACGGAATAAAGCTGATTATGAAGCCTCGCTTGTAACATACTAGGATAAATAGGACCTTCACAGCTCTACAAACATCTGCATATCTGAGCTTTAGATCTCCTCTTTACTCGTCAATGCTTCTTTTATCTCCTTGGAAGTTTTCAAGCTCTACTTCAGTTCTTAGCATTACCTACTACTTAATAGGCTGGGCTCAACATATGTAGGCTGAATATAGTTTGTGCCAATTATGAGAATGTTTCCCCTTCCGCATACAATTTAAAGTTGCATCTTTCAATTTTGTTTACATATTTTCTTTAGGGAGATAATGTTACCAGTGAAAGTGTAAAGCTTCATTTATTTTACCTATGATTGTTGTGATTAACTAAGAAATAGTAAGAGATCTCACGTGTTTCAGAATTAGCTGTGAAATACTGTTCATAACTTCTTGTCTGCCATACTAAGGTATTTCCAAAGCTATTTGGACTTACCTCTTAAATTTCTGTATTTTTGCTGTGCTTCTGTGACTTTGAGATCATCTGAAAGGTTGTGAGTCATATAGAATCAGTTCTTTTCCAGTGTATGAGTTCAATAAGATTTATGTAATGTGGGCTTCTACAGTATAAACATAGTAGTTTCAGGAAGTTACTGTGAGAATCTATTAAATGCACAGATTTCTACAGTCTGTCTCTAGCACTTCTGATTTAAAAAAAAAAAAAAAAAGTTTGTGCAATTATGGCTTTTAAAGATCTCACAGTTCATGAATTTGTGAAGTGTTACTTTTAATATTAGACTAACAATATTTTATTTTGAAGGACACCAGGACTTCAGGGCTCCTGTCCTTCATTTTGAAGGATTCAAACTTCACAAGCTTGAACTTGTTTATGCAGTGTGATTGGTGATTACTTCAAGGACCACAGCAAAACCTCTCCTCCTCACATGCAGATTACATATTATTTAAAGGAATACCAAAATGCTGTTGCAATAATCAATGTCAGGAAATAGTGTACAATGAAATTCAGCTTTAGGTTTTACATAGAGGAAATATTATTTCTGCTTTTCCTTCTGCACTTCTCAAATACATCAGGATATGAAATATAAAAACATCAATATATATAATCTACCTGTCAAAGAGAGTACTTCTGACCATGGTGAGATAGTCATAGTATTGAGTCATTTCTGATATGTCAAGACAAGCTTCATTTAGTTTTATTAGTTCCCAGTCTAACATTGTCAGTTGAAGTTGCAGGGGAAAAAAACCCAAAACAACAACAAAAAAAACCCAACCAACCAAACAAACAAATGAATAAAACTTCCTTTGTTTGGATACAACTGTAGATTTCATAGCTTCATTTTAGCTTGGCTAGAACAGAATAACTACCACAGGGGTAAGTAATTTAATAAAATACAGTCGTGTTTTAAGGTGTGAAAAAAATGTTTATCGAACTAGCCTTATAATCAAGGTGATTATTCTATGTTGTTTAGTTCTAAAGAATGAGAATAAAATACTGTAAAAATAAGGCACAACAAGTGTGCAGGAGAAAACACCTGAATGAGAATTGTCAATAAATTTGATGTAGATCTGACAATAAATTTTAATTCTGAGTAGAAGTTAGGAATTCTGCAGTCCATGCATTTAGCTGGAATTGTATAATATACTTTCAGTGCTGATATGTATGCTTATCTTATAAAAGTGGATGACCACAGCAAACATGTTTCTGAAGTGAACAGCCTCCATTTACTTTGTCTGCCCTCACTAGTTGAGTTTGAGCCCTATCAACACAGAAATGAATACTGTTTAGAGATGTATTATTGTTCTGAAGCTATGCAAAATTGTGTTTTGAACTTAAGAACTTCTTTAAAACACATTAGTTCCATGTGTAATGCAAAGTGCATTTATAGAAGGTAATGTCAGTTTTCTTGATTACTCCATGTCATGTCTCTTTTGTTTGTTGATTCTATCAAGGACACCGTAATATTGTATTTTGTGCTGCGTATCTCAACATTCCAGCAAGTGTAGTAAGCAATTATATTTTTCTACTACGTGGTGTAATTAAGAATATTTAATTTGATACTACTTAGAGGTATTAAGCCTTCTATTAATACACATTAGTTATCTAAAATTATTTTTGTACTGCTTTTGTCTTTTAGTTAATGTCTTTGAACATGCTTTTAAACTGAGCTCTAACTATTACCTGTGGAAAGGTTAAGGGTTACAGTCTCTGAAGATCTGACATGGTGTAATGGTGAATTCTAAAGGCTAGTTTTTGCTGTTGTTCTAGTAATATAATATGCATGTGCAGCTACACATCAGATCTCCTCATGCAATTTGCAGAGACTTGCAAAAAATAAGGTACTGAATTTCCTAAGTCCGAGAATGATCTTACATGACGTATGAGTATCTTATTTCATATAACACTAGCTTATCTAAAAGTTGAGAAATTAGTTCACATCTAGTTTTTCTGTATGATCCTTGGGGAAAAAAAGAAATTATTTCTAAAGACACTATATATTCTAAAATATGAATCACTCTTTGGAAATATCATTGCTGAGGCAACAGTTGTAGGCTAGGGGACCAGTTCAGATGATGAAATACAGTTACATAGTGTAACTTGAGAGCTTACCACCAATGTTATAACTCCATCATAAAAGGCCATAATATTAGTTAGGCATGATTTTCCCTTGGTGAAGCCATGCTGGTTGTCACCAGTCACCTTCTTGTTTTCCATAGTTTCTAGGAGGATCTGCTTCATACAACGCTCCTGAGCTTGGAGGAGGAGATCTTTGAGTATAATCCAGCTGTCCTGAGCCCCTCTTCCCTCCAGGAATTTATCCCACAGTACCTAACCAAGCAGGTCCCTGGAGAGGTCAAAGTCTGCTCTCCTGAAGTCCAGGGTGGTGAGCTTGCAGTGCGCCTTCCTCACTGCCCTGAAGATCTTGAATTCTACCATTTCATGGTTGCTGCAGCCAAGGGAGCTTCATATTCCCCACCAGCCTCTCCTTGTTGGTGAGAACAAGGTCCAACATGGCACCCCTCCTCATTGGTAACAGATGTACAGATCCATTCAGCTAATGAACTAATCACACAATCATAGAAAAATTGTACAATATTGGAATCACAGAGTCTGAAAGAATTCCTTGGTTATATCCAAAGTTAAACATCTTGGTTACAATGCTTATAATGTTCTTATTCTTAAATAAGTAAAAATAAAGTAACAGTTAAAAACCAAAGCAAAACAGAAACACAAGGAACAAAATAAAGTACTTTGTGGTTAAAAAATACTATAGTTAAAAAAGTCAGTTACTGGGATTTTTACAGCCTTCCTGTTCTTTTCTGCAGAGCATAGTAATTCTTACTACTAGAAATATTTGCAGTAGATAATCTAAACCTTCCTTATTTCTGTATAATTTTATTGATAGCTCTTTGAGGGAGAAAAGGGGATAAAGGTAAAGGGATAAAAGGAAAGCACCTTTACCCCTTTCCCAAAAATTACTTTAAATAGCTCCCTACCTTTCTATGATTTGGATTCAGAACAAGAGTTTACATTCTTAGTATGAAAAATATAATTAATCTATTTTTTTCCTCTTAAGATATATCTTCCTATTTCTCAATATAACAATATAAATTGTTTTATAAGTAAGCTAAACTCTATAAGGACAGTATAACTATTATTCTCTTGTATATTAATATCTCTAGTTCTTCTTGGCTTTTCAGTGTATTAGTACACAAGCATCTATGGAGCTCAGTGAATTGCTCCACTATAATTTTTCTAGTTCATTCTATGATTTTGTTGTGATCAACACTTTTCTGACATTATTATCCTCTTGATCATAACTAAAAATTATTTCCCTTTTTCACTAAATATACTTCATCCTTGCACCCCATTTATAAGATTAAACTGTCACTAACTAAAAATATCTGTTTCATAATATGTTTTACAGAATTATCAGCAGATTCACCCACTTAATCTACTTCTCTAGAATTGCTTGTAACTCTTTTCATTAAACAGGAAATTTGGAATTACTTTATGCAGCTGAAGTACATAGTACTTCACATAGTACATACATGTACACAGTATGCAGTTATATAGTTAAATCATATAACTATATGGAGCTAGTTATAACACATGGAGCCAGACCTAATTTTTATATGATAACTACATGGTTTATATGGATAACAGATGTCAAAGGGTCAAAGGTCTTAGATCTATACGAATGTCATCAATTGAATTTTGCCTTGAGCTGCTCAAGATAGATTCAAAGACTAATTTAAGTTTGAAAGAGAGTCCGGAGGTCATCTAGGGTTGTCTAATAAGACTTCTTTCAGCTATCTAAGGAAAATTTCATCTACTTCTTCTTCTTGAGCATATAGTCTACGTCAGACTGTGCCATCACCTGTATTAGTTTGCCTTCTGATTTTAATTTATAAACTCTGAACTGGTTTGGCTTGTCATCCATGATAAACCAAAGTTCCATGCATTCAAGCTAGTCCTATGTTGTAGAGTGCAACCCTCCTTCTCTTCACATACTTGGTCTATCTTTCCTAAATTATCTCTATCTATCCATCACAGTACTCCAATCAGATGAGCTCTCCTACATCTGTGTAGTCCCATTCATACCATAGCTCTGAAATTGCCCATGGATTTCAAATTTCTCCATGGTTTCCTATGCTTCATATAATCATGTACAGGCATTCAAAACAAGCATCCAGCTGCACTGTTTTTGCATTGGAAATGAGTGAGAGTCCCCAGTTACTGTGCTCTGTGGATGTTGCCTCACTGCTTCAGCAGTCACTAGTGCCTCCCTTGATAATTGTTATTTTCTTTTGAGCTGTGAGCTGCTACCAGGCCACTTGCATTTATTCTGTAGAGGTATGTCTGAAATTTAAGAAGCAGCCTACCTTTTATGGCTAGAAGTCACAGATTTTCAGCCTTTTCCATCTTGGGAGTCTTTATCCTTTGCTCTTTCAAGCAAAACCTGCAGCAGTCCCTCCTTCCATGCAATTCAGAATTCAGGTTCTTGTCTCTGCAAATGTCCTGTTCTTCCTGATTCCTTTTGGTCAGCTTGCCGACTGCCACAACTGTTTCACCTGGCAGCTCAGTGCCAACACCTTCCACTGGTGAAGCTGCCATCACCCTCACTCCCTACATGCACCCTTTAGATGGGCAACCCCTGAAGCCTGAGAGGTTGAATAGGATTTCTAATCCACCTGAATCAGGGACCAAGTTAAAGTCAGAAAGTATAGGCAGACTCTAATCAGGAAATAACCAAAGAATTGGAAGCACAGCTCTGTTTGTAAATAATAAACAACTGTCACATTAACTGCTGACTCCCTGTTAGGTGTGCCTGTTCACCATGCTTCTGTAGCAGATACCTACACAAAAAACTGGACACATTAAGTGTTTTACATTTATGCTCTGTTTGGTTTTGGATAAAATTATTTATGTTGTCATTTTTGGGCAATTTAAAATACATGACTTTGAGTACTCCGTAGTCTGAAGAAACATTTTTTCAATGCAATTAGTCAGAAGAGATAACGTGTTTGTGTAAGATCAGCACAGTGGATCAGAGTTAGCACAGAAAATTACTAGAAACATGAATTAAAATTCAAAGGCAAATGTAGAATTTTTATTGTTCCTCACCCTTTCTTGTTTACTTTTTGTAAAAACGTACATATAAACTTGTACAAAGCAATTTGTTTGTTTCAGTGCTTGAATACTTATTGAGGAAATAAAAAAATAGGTTATTTTGTAGATACAAGCATTGATATTGTATAAACTGTATAGTGAAAGCAATAGAAGATGACTTAAGTGATTAAGCAGTACCAAATTTATATAATTTTTCTCAGTCTACAGAGAAAATGATAAATACTTATGCATATCACAGAATCAAATGATCACTGACGTTAGAAGGCACTTCTAGAGATCATTTAGTTCAACTCCCCAGCAGAAAGCAGTGTTAACTCAAGCAAATTCCTCGGGGCTCTGTCCAGTCACATTTTAAATATCCCCAAGGGTGGAGAATTTCTGGCCAATATCTTTCATGTCTGGTGACCTTCACACTAATCAGTCCCATCTCTCTCAGCCTTTCCTCATCTGAGAGTTGCTCCAGTTGCTTAATCATCATTCTGGCCTTTTGTTGGACCAGTTCTGGTATGTTCATGTCTCACTTGTGATGGGGGTCCCAGACCAGGGCACAGAATTCCAGATGTGGTCTCTCCAGTGCTGAGTAGAGGAGAAGGATCTCATCCCTTGATATTCTGGTGACACTGTTCCTAAGCAACCGAGGATGCTGTCAACCACCCTTGCTGCAAGGCAGAAATGTTAGCTCATATTCAACATGTTGCACTGTCAGCAAGTTTGCTGATGATACA
>NW_010294413.1:0-5684 GCF_000700745.2 Antrostomus carolinensis
GCTTCCCCCTCCCGCCCCTTCCCCCGGCCATCGAGCCGAACCATCGAGCCATTGGCAGAGGTTAACGTTTAATTTTAATCCATTAAGAAATACAGTGAATGCGCAAAGGCATAAGTGCACCTCTAGAATTCACATAAAATACCAACAGCCACTTCGACTGTACCCACCCAGCTTGGCTCCACAAGGCACCGACCTGTTAAAACTTATTTTTATACAACAGTGCAAACTCACCAGTGCCCCATGAGCAACATTCAGAGTGTTTTCTTTCAGACTCCTATTTGGGCATCAAACATCACTGACAATCCCCAGGCGGGAGGCACAGCAGCCCCCCAAACGCTGAGAGAACCCAAAATGGAGCCTGGAGGCCCGCAGGGCCTAGCAAGGGAGAGCCCCATTCCCACCACAGCAACACCGCCGCCTCACCGCCCCTTCCAGCTGCCTCCCCGCACACAGCAGCAGCTCCTACAAACCTGCCCAACCTGCCCACGTAGCACTTGATGGGAAGGGAAAGACGCTGCAAGGAGCTGCCATGCCAGCTTCCCAGCCTGGCTATTTTTTAGCAGCGCTTCCAAGCAGGCAGCTGTGGAGGCATTAAGGGAATGTACAGGCAGGGAGAAACTGCCCTCCAGCAGTGCTGCGGACCTACACAGGGATATCCAGCCCTGCAGAGGAAATGCCCACAAGCAGTTCCAGGCATGACCACCAACGGCTCCAACTCTGCTGTTTCTTTATGCTTACAAACTTTCCATAACTATACAAATGTCTCATTTCTATCACACGTGCCCAGAGTGTCACATCACCCTATGGGCTGTTGTTGTCTATAAATGGGAGACGTGTTATCTGAGGATGCAGGCACAGTATTGACGCTTTCGGTAAGTGAAATATTAGATATTGTTAAGGCAGATGCATTTCAGTGATGTGGGAGAAAAGGAAGGAGCAACGAAGGAGAGAGAAATGCACACCGAGAACAGACAGATTACTGGAGGTAGGAACAGAGAACAACTGCTTCCAGAAAACTAGAGCACAAAGCTGGCTCTGGTAAGGACAATGGCATACAACATGTTTCCTCTGAGAAAGCCAAGACAAATTTTCATCAAATTAATTTTCAGTTCTCAGCTTGGATGAGTTACCTTCCACTTAAATTCATATTCAAAGCAGACCCAGCCTTACCATCACAATTTTCCCAGTTTATAATCCCATACTACACACAACAGGACACCAAGACCTCTAACCGAGGTTAGAGGAGGGTGTTAAAAGGAAGCAGCTCTCATGCTGTCACCCACTGTCATCCTCAAAAAAACCCCAATAGCTTATTCTCTGATGGTTCTTTGTTCTCATTCAGAGCCATTTAACAAAACAAACTTGAAACACCAGAATTTTTATCTGTAAAGTAACCTTACTCACATCACAGCTTACTGGATGTTCCAGATGGCTTGCCCATGAGGTATTTGCGGAAGAAAGCTTGGATCTGCTGCCAAGCATCTATCTGTGCCTCGCAGTGTGCCTTGGGCTCCCCTCCCCACACCACAGGCTTGCCAACTAGCAGGTGCATTGAGGCTGCGCACATTGGGAAAAAGGGGGGTTCAATGTAGTGCCCTGCTCCAGGATAACAAACTATCTCAGGCTTTTCCTTCCCGTGAGCTTGCAAACGTTTGCTGCCCTCAACTGCAAAGAATTCACTTTTCCAGTTGCGATCATCCTGGCCAACAATGAACAAGAAGCGACACTCGGCGTTCTCCAAAGGGATAAAGCTTTGGCGGTCAGGCCCTTCTAGAGGGTTGTTCAGTACATCGACAATGTCAGCGATCCCAGACTTGTTGACCTTGATGCGTTTTGCATTGGCACCAAGGGGTGGAATGGTGACATCCTTGTAGCGCAGCACTGCACCCACATTTGCCACCGAGCCGTTGATAAGGGCGGTGGCTGTGATGCCCTTTAGGAAGGAGGCCATGGAGACGCACAGGTCACCCCCCTTCGAGATTCCAAGCAACCCAATCCCCGGACCTTTAACCTGGAGGGGAGAGAAGAGAAATCACAAGCAATGAACCACAGCACACCACTTCTTTAAAATGTTCACAGCAGTGCCTGTCCTGAATCTGGACCCCAGGTATAGGCATCTAAGGTCCTGTGTGCAGGGCCCACATCTGAGGGACCCTGGGGCACTGTTTCGTGCTTGATTTATGATCATAAGCCCTGCTGAAACTGCAGCATCATCCTAACAAAGCTACATGGCTCAGTGCTGAAGCATATGCAGAGGCTACAGCTGTGCTTGCAGAAATCATGCAGACATGCAGCCCCAGATTCGCTTTGCTTATAAGGCAGTTCAGGGGAGGAGAGGGAAAGGGCAGAGCAGACCTCTTCTACAAATGCTTTATTTCAGTGCAAAATGCTCAGTCAGCAGTGACTATGATACTGTCATCAGTTATGATAACGTATTTCTCATACGTTTCTCATACGCTTCTTCTATTAAGAAGCTAATATGGGGTAGAAGACTCCACATCAGCTGCTAGTATGCTTGGTGTCTAACTCACAGTGAAAAGGAAGTATTCTGAGGTAGCTTACTCATTAAAATGTATCTTAAAAAAATAACCTATTAAAACCATTTTCCTAAGTGAATTGTACAATCCTCTAGAGTCAATCTGGAATATGTTACCTTCATTTTCTTTTCCACAGGCAAATTAACTAGAATAGGAAAGCTAGATCATCTTACAGGGTGCTGAAATCCTCTAACGATATTGGAAGAAGGTTAGCTCACAACTGCTCCAATATCCAAAGACCCTCAGGGATGAAAAAGCTCTAGGACAGCGTCAAAATGTAATACCTTTTGTACCTTATCACCAGTGTAATAAGCTCCAAACCCACTGACTTTGAAGCATGGAAAGAGGGAAATTAGAAAACATAGCTGAAACTTTGCAATGTGTTAAAAACATGGTGAGGGTATCAGTGGAGGTGTTAATGGGAAGCTATGGTACTGCTCTCAAGGGGAAAAAGGGTGAGGGGGAAGCAATTTCAGAGTTTTTTGGGCAGGGAGGTGGCACGAGCAGTTAGAGTTAAGGTGACTGAAAAGCAACCAAGACATTTAACAACTACTCATCTTTCCGAGGCTGAGAAAGATATTTACTTTGAGTTCTCCAGAGAAACCGAATGTTGCCTTGTGCAATTCTAGTTATTGTCATGCACAGCTACTTGGAAGGAGATGTAGAACTGAGCAAGGGTTCTCTTCCAAGAGGTGTCGACTTAGAAGGATCCCCAAGTTCACAACTAGCTACTAAAACCCACTCACCAAATACCAACATCTGGAGTGATTTTAACAGCTTTTACAATACATAGCAACAAATGTGTACTGGTGGACTTCCCTGAGACCTGGATCACAGGAGGTTATCATGAGCCCCATGGCTGAAAAGGGCATTTAGTTCTGAAGGACATTCTACAGAGCATGAACCTAAAAGCCCAGCTGAAAGTCCAATAAGCCTCCAGGCAACTAGTACCCTAGTAATGACACTGGGCTGAATGGAGCAGAAATTATCAGTCTGTGACCTATGTGTCACTGTGTCACCTGGCCAATTCAAAAGGAAGAATTGGAATAATCTGCGAGAGAACCATTGTAATGCGAGTTAAGCACATAAAACAAATTAATTACAGTCAACTTGAATGGAGATGCTATTTAAAGTACAGCAGCTCTGCCCTACCTGCAGTATGACAGGACTTGACTAACGAGAGTTTCCTGTAGTCAGTCCGCGTTAATGAACAAACCAACCTGAGTGTGTTGTAACATATAGTTTACGGCTTCTTCAAAATATTCCAGGTGGAATTCCTTCATCTCTTTGGGGAGATCTTCATAGCTGTAGAAAGCTAGAGCCAGCACAGCAAAGCCATAGTTGGCCAGCAGGCATGCCCTGTATTCAGGGAGTCCTCCTCCAGTTCCATACAAGTCAATAATTCCTGGAAAGGGGCCATTTCCTGCAAAAGACCACATAACAGGACACATTAACCCACAATTTTGAATTTAGATTACAAATTTGTAGGCCTGGGAATGTGACTTTTTAAAAAATAAAAAAAACATAGAACAGCAGAATGGTACTCAGGGCTCTAAATTACTGTGCCAGTTTTCAGTAAATAGCTACATTGCTTCAAGATTAAACAAGACAGCACAAAATAGCAGGCCCGCTCATGTTTTGGGTAACATCATGGAACATGTGGCTGGAAGTGAAGGGATCCCTTGACAGTCACAACTAGTTGTCCGTATCATGTAAATGGAATGCAAAGGTGTCAAGCCCTGCATCAAAAATACCCAGGAGACTTCTCCCCGGTGCATTTCTCAGAAGACTGATCCAAAAGATCACATCTTTTGATGGTTCCAGCTTCTCAGTTTCAGTGTAAAATACCGCAGCAATTTATTCTGGAATTAAGAGAAAAAAGTATTTGCAACCAGCCTTGCTACCTGGTGAGGGAAGCGTTACATTAGGCTCATCAGGGGACAGGGACTGAAGTCACTGAAGTCCAGAGCTGTGAGGGATTGCTGCAAACTCATAACAAAGTATGGAAAGGAGGAGGCCAAGAGGGAGACTCCCATTCAGGCATCTGCAGACTAACACACAGAACTTGTGCAACAAACAAGAACTGGAAATTTACCTCCAGCCACAGGGCTACAATGCAGTCAGAGTCTGGGACACTGGCTGGGACAGCATGTATGATTTCGGCACTATCATGGAGGAGTTACTGGGGATAGACAGGGAAGAAAAGGGAGAGGGGAAGAAGACACTACATAGAGGAGCTCTTTCACTACATGGGGTTCAGAGGCATGCTTGGTGAAAGCCTCTGAGTGACAGGGGGAAGGAAAGGTGGGATGTGGTGGTGGTGCAGCTGCTACAGACCACTCAACCAAGAGGAAGCAAGAGATGAGGTTTCCTACAGACAACTAGCAGAAGTCTGGACAGCTCCTGGAATGACCACACAGCATTTGTCAGGCAATTTGAAAATCCCACAGACCTTCTCAATCATTATTTTCTGTCAAAAAATACTCTAAGGGCAAACCTATCTAATGCTTTATTGATCTTCTGCTCACAAAGGGGGAAGAACTGGGGACAAATGTGTTAGGAAAAGCCAGCTTGGGCTAGAGCAAGTATGACATTACTAAGTTCAGGATCTGTGGAGAGGCTGGGAAGGGAAGAGAAGGGAAGGGAAGGGAAGTTCTCAATCATTATTTTCTGTCAAAAAATACTCTAAGGGCAAACCTATCTAATGCTTTATTGATCTTCTGCTCACAAAGGGGGAAGAACTGGGGACAAATGTGTTAGGAAAAGCCAGCTTGGGCTAGAGCAAGTATGACATTACTAAGTTCAGGATCTGTGGAGAGGCTGGGAAGGGAAGAGAAGGGAAGGGAAGGGAAGGGAAGGCAGGCTCAGAACTCTACTTTTGCTGAGCAATCTTCACCTTACTTGAAAAATTACTAGCTGAATTCTCTGGAAAATAGCCAGGTGGAGGAAAGGTACCTTCGAGACTTCCCACAGCACTTGGGAAACAAAAAGGGTCCTGTGACCAATGCCTTCACGTCCAATGCAAGGCAATAAACACACTCACATGTGTTTTAGCCCACGTAGCTGTGCTGATCGGGCCACTGCTGGAGGAATGCCCAGTGTCAGCTGGCAACGTCCAGCCCCCCTTGTCTTCCGCTGGGTACTGAG
>NW_010294414.1:0-12110 GCF_000700745.2 Antrostomus carolinensis
TGTGGGGTTTTTAAATTTGTTTTTAAATTTTTTTTTTTTATTGTGGCACAAAAAGCATCCCAAACTGGACATATCACATTGCATCTTGATCACCACATGCATTTATTTTTCTGAAGACATGAATAAAATACATTTTTAATATTTTTTTTTTCCTGAGTGGAACTTGCTGGGTCAAAATTTTTACTTGAAGCAAGTGTGCATATATATATATATATATACACACACTATGCACTATATGCTATATATACACACTATACACTATATGTATATACACGATAACAGGACTCCCTGAAAATGAAACTAGTTTTTAATAACAGAGAAAGTAAAAGTCTTGCAAATAGAGCTTTGGGAAGAGTGTCACTGGAGTACAGATGACGCCGCGGTTGCTGACTGGGGACGGTCTGTCGCTGGCAGATATTGATATAGATAAGAACTCGGTCATGATGGTAATTTGCATAGTTTTGCCCTGGGTGCTTTGGGATTTTACTTTTGAAACTTGTGCCTTCTAGCAGTCTCCTTAACCTAAATAAATATTTTCCCTCTTGCCACAGATCAATTAAGATCATGGCTGGGTGGGGGCTTGCTCCTGGCAGGTTTTATTTCTTTTATTTATTTTTTTTCTTTAAAGAGTTGCCTCTTATTTAAAATCAAGTGTATTTATTAATTTATATATGTATCAGTTTTTTTGTTGATTTGATGGCATAGTGATTTAAGCACCAGGAAAAGTGTCCTGAAGTCTCTGGCTGGTGGTGGAGACGAGTTCCCTGGTGCTGCTGGGTGCCGTAGCCACGTGGACCACCACGTCCCCTGTATTTACTGACCTTTGGCCACAACCAGCCACGCTCTGAAGTTTCCTTCGGGGTTTCGCAGTGCCCGGTGTTATTACAGCTCTGTAAGCCCAGGGCTTCATTTCTATAACCTGCAGCTAACGGGGTGTTTGCCAGTAGCCACAGCTTATGGGCTCTTGTGCCTGTCACCGGGCACGGGCGATATATCAGTTTCTACTACAAACATTAGCATCATCAGAAGGTTAAATATGCATATTATATCATCCCTGGCGGTTTTGTTTTCAGGAGAGCAATGAGTGTCACAAGTTCACGACTTGAAAATTAAGTTTATTTTAGTTGATGGAAAAATGTGCTTCTCTGCTGAGCGGCTGCTGGTTATTTTCTGAGATGAGTTGAAAGGAAAACATTTTTGCAGAGAGCAGAGGGGCAGCTGACCTGGTTTTTATTTAATAACGGGTGCTTAGAAGGCGTCGATGGAGCTGATCGGTCTTCAGCGTCTGTTGTCGAGCAATGGGGAGCTGCTCAGTTCTTGTGCTTGAGAAAAGGCAACGGCTTCTCTGGTAACTTATTAACTCTCCCAATTGCCCTTGTGTTTAGTAACTGAGTAAATGAATCGCTGATGAGTCCCTGGGTTTTAGTGTCATTGCTCTGGACAGGATTGACCCAAAATCGCGTCAGGGCTGGTGGTTCATCCCCATCAGGGTGTGTGAGGGGGTTGTTCCTTTGCAGTGGTGGGTTTGTGTTTGGATCCATGAATTTGTACTCACCACAGTCCCAAGGCTGGTGGGTACAACCCCTTGTGTCACTCGAAGGTGGAATGGATCTGTGGTTACCGAGACCAGTGCGTAGTCCTGTCCTTTGTCCTCTTTGATTTTTAAGCTGTTTCACTGGGTGTGATGCTCCAACAATTTGGGGCACCACAGGGTATTTGGGTTCGTTAGGGGTAGCCACAGGGGACACATGGGTTGCCTTTTGGCAGCCGTCCTCTTCTCCTTACCCATCCCTTGTGCTCTTATTGAACAATCCCACTTCCTACTGGGATGTGTGACCTGAACCTGGAAAGGTTTCTGTATTTTGGTCTTTTTTTTTTAGGCTAATAATTAAACAAGAACAGAGCCCAGCATCTCTCTTATTTAAAGAGCAGATGGAGCATCCTGAATATTAGCATGGTCCCGGCTCCGACAGCGCCAGCAAGTCCTGGAGCTCAGGGTTTGGATGTACCCCCCAAGGACCATGTTATTGGGCAGGCAGCAGCCCCTTGGGATGCCGCTTGCCAGTGGTGCCGGTTCTGCTGCCCAAAATGACAAGGACATTGCTAGGTAGAGGTGAGCTGAGATGCTTTTCCTGCCCTCCCTTCCTATCCCACAGCTGAATCCCAGTGAGCTGCTTCCAAAAGCACTTTTGGACCCTGATGGCTCATAATGTGGAGAAGAGAAGGACCTGGGGGGACCTTAGAGCAGCTTTCGAGTACCTGAAAAGTGCCTAGAAGAAAGCTGGGGAAGAACTGTTCACAGGGCCACGTAGCAATAGGATGAGGGGTGATGGTTTTAAACTAGAAAAGGGGAGATTTAGGTTGGATATGAGGAAAAGGTTGTTCAATATGAGGGTGGTGGATCATTGGAACAGGTTGCCCAGAGAGGTGGTAGATGCACCATCCCTGGAGATGTTCAAGGTCAGGTTGGGTTGGGGCTCTGAGAAACCTGCTCTAGTGAAGATGTCCCTGCTCACTGCAGGGGGGTTAGACTAGATGATCTTTGAGGGTCACTTCAACCCAAACCATTCCACAATTCTCTGATGCTCTGATAACTCCTTCCCACCATCTGAGTCGGCAAAATCCGGCATGCTGCGGTCTCGGCCGGGCGCCCGATGACTCTCCCTCCATCCCGCCTCTGTGAGCAGCTCACGAGCAATCCAGCTTTAACAGTTATAACAGGCGTGGGGGTTTTTTTGGTGACAAATACTTTATAATAGCTAATCCCAGTCTCCTACTTTAAAAAGCTATAAAAGAAAATAGCGCGAGCGCTGGCTGCCGAGCTCGCCTGGAGCGGGTTGTTCCCTCCTCGCTGTTGCCGCTGCAGCGACGCGTTCGGGGCTGGGGGTCCACATCCATCCCCAGAAAACCCCCATCTTTTCCCCATCTAGCAACTGTGATATTTACCTCCCACACTGATTTCTCATTGAAACACCTTATTTTTATATTTTTTTTTTTCTTAAGCAGCTACAATTGATAATTTAACTCTGGATAAAGCAACCTTTAGAGCTTTTTATTTCTCAGAGGCCAAACATTGATGTTGTGTGAAATGGGAGCTTTGAGGAGGCTTTGTATGGAACTTAGCTTCCTGAAAAATTTATTTACTGCGACTGTGATCTGCAGGAGCGAATTGATGTTTATCTATAGTAGTTCTTGCCAGGGAAAAAAATAAAAATAAATAAATAAAAAAAGCATAACTGCACTTTCTTGGGAAGCCTTGAAAGGCCTTTTAAATAAGCATCTAATAGTAGGCTCTCAATAGCAAGCAGCCAGCTTGATAGACAGTGTACAGTATATTATTAACTATAAGCAGGCTTAATCTTTTTCTCATGTTTTAGAGAATGCTTTATAACCTTGTGGCCAAAGAATTCATGATCACCAGGTATTCGAAGCGAAGCAAAATTATACCGGCTCTTACTGCTGGGAGATCGATACCGCCGGGAAGCGCGCGGGGCGGTGAGCTCCAGCTCGCAGCCCCTGTCCTGGCGTTGGCTGCTCCCCATGGATTTAGGGGGCAGGTCTGTAATGAGGGGGGTCCATGGCGAGGGATGCTCAGGGGGGTGATATTTTTTAAATTGTTTTTGCATTCATTAGGTGGGAGCTGGGGTCCTGGCATCATGCTGGAGTCGTGTGCAGGTCCCGCCTTGGCGATGCAGCTGCATCACAGGGCAGGATTTGGCCCCGGTGGGATGGAGCCAACTCGCCTGCAGCTTTGCTGGATGTGGGGGAAAAAAAAATAGCAGAACTTTTCTGGCTGGCAATATTTACCCCAAGATGAGGGTGCTGAAGTCCCTGGTGAGCTTCCAACCACCACCTTCGCTTGTGGTCAAGGGCAGTTTTGGCCACGGTTGTGTTTTCCTGCTTTTCCTGCCCATGCTTTATGGGATCCTGGGAGTTCTGGCCAGGAGTCAGGGGATCGATAGATGGTTAAGGTGATAAGTGGCTTTGCTAAAAAGCAATTTTGCAAAGGGAGTTTGCAGAGAGGTTCGTGGAGAGGATCTGCGTCTGTGCCCCAAACAGTTTGCTCTGACCGGGAGCTCACCTCCGACCTGAAATAACCTGGGAAGCATCCTCAGTGCAGTTCACGGTCATTCTTCTCCTGCTTCTATAAATCCATGTGGATCCTATGGAAGGAAGACCCCAAGGAATAAATTGTCTTCCTCCAGGGAGAGCTTCTGGGGAAGATCAGAGGTGAATGTGCCTGTAGATAATACAAAATGAAACAAGCAGAGTTTGCTCTGCTGAGAACTTCTGGCCAGTGCCGGAGCTGGTGGCTCTGCTGGCATTGCAGTTGCAGTGTTACGTAGGGATGAAGTGTTGTGGTACGGCTCCTCCAGCACAGCCAGGTCTGAGCAGGCTTTTCCCTCATCTCCACCACGACTGGCTCCTGCTTCTGACTGTATTTTCCCTTGTACAAACATATTCCTTGTGCCCACCATCGAGAAGTTCCCGTAGGGTGTGCTTACTGTTTTGGCACAGCTCAGCAGTGCCAGAGGGATGATGCTGTGCAGGGACACCCTGCTGCCTCCTGGCATCGTGCACAAGTGTCCCCTGGTCTCGTGTCACTGTGTAGTCCCCAACCACGTGTTGCTTCAAGAGATGGATTTGGGAGGAATGGGCAGAAATAGGGAGCAACAGCTCTTAGGGGTCCTGTGCAGGGACAGGAGTTGGACTCCATGATCCTGGTGGGTCCCTTCCAACTCACAACATTCCATGATTCTGTGTTTCACCAAAGCAGTTTTGACCACCAACAACTTCTACATGGTCTTTTCAGAGGACATGAAGCTGATGGCACCCAAAATCTTATTTTCTAGCTAGATTTTACAATAAATTTCTTTGTGTTCCAAATGTAAAAGCACTCTGCATGTGTGATGAGTCATTTAAGACACAATCCAACTTACTGTCATCTCCTTTGCTATATCCAAGGGGTCCCAGCTCCCTCCTGGGGCTTTGCTGACCTGGTCCTGGTTTCACAGGTGGCTCCTTGTCTTTGTGGAAGTCCCTGAGCCCTGTGGGCTCCTCAGAGCTCCTGGTTGGGATGTTTTTGGTGGCACCCCACAGAAGAAGTCAGCTTGGGCTGCAGTTCATTGGGCTGGTGGTTTATTTGAGGGCGTTGTAACGTTCCTCTGGTTCATCCCCTCCCTCACACAACCTCATCACCGCCGTGAGGTGACGAAGGTGTAGGCTTTCCCACCTACACATTTTATTTTCTGTGGGCAGAGAAATGAATTGTTTTTAGGTTTTTCTGGCATTTCTCAGGCTTCACTCATCTTTTCCCACCTGCAAGGCCAGGGACATCTCCCAAACTCCAACCTCAAAGCTGGGACTGATGAGCCAGCAGCAGCATCCCGCTCCCATGAGGGAGTGACTCTTTATTTTCCCTCTTTTCCTGTTTATCAGGGGGGATTTCCCCTGGGCTGCTGACCCCCAGAAGGAGGATCGCAGGATGCTCATGCGTTACTGTTGGGCTTTGCTTTCATGCCGTTATTTATTGCTACATCACTTCATTACGCACCCGCAGTTTGAACGTTGTGGTTGAAACCACCTTATTATTTTATTTTTTAAATCATAGTGGGGAGACTGTTTCTGGATGCTGATTGATGGAAACATCTTATCTCCTCTAGTCAAAGTGTCGCTGTTTCGTGTGGTAATGAAATAGTTTGACACTTTGACACGAGTGTCAAACACTTTTTCCGATGATGCAAACAGCAGAGACTTTGATCTAGGTGCAAACTGGTTTCATTACAGCAAACAGACCCCTCGTTTCATCAGGAAAAGAAGATCAAGGGTTTTCAATCAGTGCTAACTAGCAGCTGCTCTTAATGATTTTAAAAATAAAAATAAGGAAAAAAAATATAATAATAGAATAGTGAAGGTATTATGTCATGTTATAAACTAGCCCCAGTGCTGTGGAGTGACATAAGGTAGGTGTAATACCAACAGCGTGAACGATAAACATGAGAGAATCCTCCTAAAATAAAACAACGGGAATCTTCTCTTCTGGGAGATGTTCAGATTTGGTTTTCCCAGTATTTCAAGTGAGAACATCTTCAGAAATGCCTTTTCTGGAGAAAATGCATCTTGTTTTTCATAAAAATAGGATTTTCCATGAAAAAGAACCCCTTTGTTTTAATCTCCCCCTGATTTTCTCCTGGCCAAGTCCTACTGGGAGGGCTGGAGGGAGGAATCCCAAACATACCCCCAAGCTGACAAAATTCTGCTTGGTCACAAGCTTTTCTTTTTAATAGACAATTTTGAGTAGAAATGGGTGAAATTCCTCCCTGCTGTGGCGTGATGTTGGCGTTAGGCTGCACCGTGCCTGGATTTGGCCTGGGTATGTCCAATGAAACACGGCAGCACCTTTCTTCTAGTTCAGATATTGGGTTTGTGCACAAATACCCCACGAGCAGCTGAAGAGAATTTACGTGACGGATGGAAATCATCAGGTTACAGCAAATCCTGAGGTTTACAGGAAGGTTTTCTCTTCCCTCTCTGCTGTATGGACACAAGTGGCATCAGCCTGGGTGCTGCCTTCAAGTCTGCTCGCTTCGGGAGTTTTGCTTTTTAACTCTTTTCTTAGAAAATCTTTTCCTGTTGAACATCTTGGACTAGATGGTCATTGGAGGTCCCTTCCAACTGATCCATCCCGTGCCCCATCCCATATCCCACTGTCATGCTCGGCATTGGTGACCCCAGCATTGGATTTGTCCCTCTACCCTTGGCCGTTGCCCCACGAGATGTCTCTGGAGCTGGTCACGCATGGACAGAAGCGCTTAATTTAGTGCCTCCTTAATTAGCGCAGTAATTCCAGCCCCTTGCCCTCATCCCTGCCCACTCCACGGTGGGGTCTGGAACACAGCAAAATCCTCCCCAAGAGATGCTGAATTTGGAAATGACAGAGGATTTGGGGCTTAATTTTAGCCAGAACATGTGGCTCGGTTTTAGAGGCTTCTCAGATCAAGTCGTGGTGGCTTTGTCATAGTCGAGGAAAGAGGAAAAAAATCCACAACAAAACCTAGAAAGGCAGCACAGTTTAGTTACAGAATTTAATACAAGGAAGCTTTTGCGAGTTGCCCGGGCTGCGTCGGAGCGCGGAGAGCCTGCATTTGAGATTAAAACTCACATTTCATTTTTATACACTGTGCTTAATCCAATAATGATTCCGTGTTACAAACGGCAATAATATCTTTCAGCATAGTTAATCAGAAGAGACTTAATGCTGTCACTATTTATTAACCTTTGTTGAAAAGCAAGAAGTTTTCTTACTAATCTCTGATTGTTGCTCTTGTCAGGCTCTATCAAGTGCAAAGCAGATTTGGCGTTCGTTACGGCGGGGACGATGCTGCCGTCTGCTGCCTCCCACCCCCGTGCAGGGACATGGTCCTGTATGGTGTGGAGGATGTTGGTTTGGGTGCTGGAGTGGGGGGCCAGGCTGGTTGGTCCCCTCTCTCCTATCCCCAGAGATGGGTGACAGCCTCATCTGCTCCTCCAGCCACACGGACCCTGGTGCTGGGGTAATGAGGCAGCTTTACCCCTCTCAGGGTTATTTTTTGGCTGCTTGGCCTATGGTTCTGCACCCAGGTGCCTGACCCTGGAGGCTGTCTGTGCCTGCAGGGAGATGCTCTCCTGGCCAGGTGGCACTGGGACAGTGGAATCGGTCTCTGACAGTCTAGTCAAAGATGTTCCTGGTCTAGTAGACCTAGTCTAGTAGAAGGTGTGGTGGACCTTGTCTAGTAGAAGGTGTCCCTGGTGTGGTGGATCTGGTCTAGTGGAAGGTGTTTGTGGTGTGATGTCCCTGGTCTAGTAGAAGGTGTCCCTGCTCATGCCAGGGGGTTTGGAAGTAGATGAGCTTTAAGGTCCCTTCCAACCCAAACCAGTCTATGATTCTATGATGGTTTGCAGGAGTGTAAATGCCTTCCAGTGGCTTCCCCAAAAGCTCAGGGGATCCCTCTACCCTCCTGTCCTGGGGGAATAGGATGTCACAGGGTGGACCAAGGAGGTTTTGTGAGGATGTGGTGGCAGGGGCTGAGCTGAGGCATGTGGAGGTGACTTGTCCTTCACAGAATCCAAAAAGGCATCCCTTGCATCCGAGCCTGGCCTCAGCTGGTGGCAGAGGTGGGCAGGAGGCTGCAGGCAGCGCTGCCCTTGGGATCACAGCCTTGGTGTTTCCCAGGATGGTGACTTGTGTGGCTTTGCGATGCCGGGAGCTGAAATGTGGGGTTTTTGGGAGTGGAGCAGCTGAAGGTGTGTTGTTTTTGAAGCTCCGTGGTGATAAAAGGTCAATACATGAAGGAATTTCAACCTTCGATATTCTCCCGTTTGTCTCCTTTGCAGGGAGGCCGGTGCTGTAACTGGCTCGTAGGAGCACCTGGAATTAATGAGCCAGCTTGGTGCTGTGCAGAAATCGATGCTTCCTGCATTAATTGTGCTGTGTTCAAGCTTCGGCTTTTTATTCTGAGTTATGTAGTTACAGGGAGAGATGTCTCTCTTCAAGCACAGCCCTTGGGAAAGGGTCCTTCTCCCTGCACCCATCCTGCTTGGGTGTGGGTGACGCATCCGGCATCTCTGCTGGCTGTGGGACGGGGATGCCCAGCACTGGCTGGAGTGGGAAAACCAAAAACCAGAACAAAAATAAACCCCAAGTCTCTGCCACCTTCCCCTGCAGCTGGCCAGTGAAGAGACCACCAGTGACAGATGGGCTGGGTGGACGTGTCAAGGTGGAAAACACTGGGACCCAGCTCCAGTTTGTAGTGGGAGATGGACAGGAAGGAGGGTGGAGGTTTCTACAGAAGGCTGGCATCTCCTTGCAAGTGGGTTTGCAGCAGCTTTGGCATTTACTTGGAAATTATTTGCCAATTACTTGGAAATTATTTGCCAATTATTTGCCAATTATTTGCCAATTATTTGCCAATTATTTGCCAATTATTTGGCATTTCTGTAATCAAACACTTATATGGATGGGGAGCAGAGACATCCAGACCCTTGGGTCTTCAGGAACTATTTTGGAAGAGCAGGCATTGCTGTTACTCCTTATTTTTAGTGTGACCTAACTTCGAGCACTATTCTGATCTCAACTTGGGCGCTCAAACAGGTGCAGTTATTTTACATACAGCCCTGAAGAATCCCACTTTGCTAATATTGTTAAAGCCTAAACATGGTATTTATATTTTTAGCAAATTGTTCTTTATGGTATTGATTTACATGTAACATAGTCCTTGCATGAATAACTACCATAAATCTGGAAGCATTTATCATCCGAAATAGCTGCAAACTCAGTCAAGTTTTTTCTTGTTAGACACGATTAAGGAGCTTAAACTGCAAGGTAAAGAGTAAAATGTTAAATTGTATTTTTTTTGGGACCGACTCGGATTTTCTGCCAGCCAACCCATTGATCTGTGCTAAGAGGTAAGGGTTAAGATAATTTGATGAAATGAAAAAGTAGGGAATAAATGACAATAAATGGGATCTTTGATCTGACCTGTCGATATTGGGGATGGTGGCTGCCTCTCCATTCCCTGCCTAGCTGGAGAAATTAATGTTTGAACTCAATGGCTCCAATGTTTTCCTCCTGACTTTCACCCTTTGTGCTGATGGGCAACAGGGATGGATGCTTATTTATTATCCTATTGATACTGAGCCCAGCAAAGCCAGGCTTTGCAGACCTTACAAAAATACTTTAAATCTTGTTTGGTGTTTGTGAAACAATGGTCATATTAAAAAATAAAAACCCAAAAAATCCCCAAAACAATTCCTGAGCCCTCACTGGTGCCTTGTGCCAGACGTGGAGGGCTGAAGGGTTCCTTGTGCTAAATTTAGCCACTTTAAAGAAGATTATGGACTATGCACTTGGGACTTTTAAAAAGGCTTTCACAATAACTCTTGAAAGCCTGGTGCCTTTAATCCTGAACTTTAATTTCAAATAAAGAAATCTTTTCAAGTTACCTTTTTCCCCCCTCCTCCATCTCACTATTCCAACCTGAGGTTCTTTCCAACTCACTTATGGAGCAAAGACGTGCTAAGCTCTTTTAATTTCTTACAAATATATTTATTTTTTAATAGAAAGAAAATCAAGCCAACACTCGAGAGTATACACAGCAGTTTACCGCGATAGGAGGAATTAATCAGTCTATAAAGTTCAAAATGTACAAAGAAGGAAGAAAAAAAACCAACCCCCCGACTGATCAAACACGAGGCTCTTCTCTGAGATGTGAAGATAAAAGCTTTTTCCTTCTTCGAGCTTCTCCACTATCGGCAGCCAGTGGGGTCAAGATTTTTGTTCTTGTTGTTGTTGTTGTTCTTATGGAAAGCTCGAGATAATTAATGTTGTTGAAAGAGGACGGTTGGGTTGGCGTCTAGCAGGCTAGCCCCCGAGTCTGGCATCTTGTGAAGCAGCAGCGAGCTGGGAGGGGGAAGCTCCTCACTGAGGGAACTGCCAATTTAACGGAGCAATAAATAATATTGAGAGATAAAACGAGCGTTTAAAAAGGGATGCAGTGCTGCTCTTGCTGGTTGAGCCTCTGTTCTCCGGCTCAAGCACTGGTAGATGATGCTATGAGGACCGTGCTGGTTTGGGATCCGTCAGTATTGGGTTAAGATCATTTGATAAAGTGAAAAAAAATAGGGAATAAATGACAATAAATGGGATTTTTGATCTGACCTGTCGATATTGGGGATGGTGTCTGCCTCACCCTTCCCTTGCCTAGCTGGAGAATTTAATTCCAAGGCCAAATACCTGCAGATTCCTCCTGGATACTGGGAATTATCAGACGAGGCTTTGTAGACCCACTTACTCCATGTTTGATCTCCCTCATCTCCTCAAGCTCGTTTGGATGCGTCCTATTACCGTGTTGGCGTTCAATCTGCCTGCGCTAATAATCGATAGACGTATGGTCACCCAAGCTGTTTATGTATCTCTTCTATCAAAACCTTGACAACACAAGATCAAGATGCCAGCAAGGCAGGCTCATACATCGAACGCTATTTAAAAAGCGGGGTGAATTAATTAGCACCATTAATGACTGGGGAGAGACTTTTCAGAAGGTTCAACTGATGGTTTGGAGCCTCCAGTGTGAGATAAAGCGAGTAGGTGGTATCTTATGGTGCTTCAGCACTGATGTTTCAGCTCATGTCTGGGATGTTGTGGTCCATGATGCCCATCTGCATGAGGTTGACTGAAATTTGTAGATTGGGATGGGTCCATGTAGATCTGACAGGGAATAGACCTGGGGAAAAGAGATCTCTAAATGCCCTCGTTCCTAGCGGAATGCTAGGAACGAGGGCATTTAGAGATCTCTTTTCCCCAATCCTTTAAATCCTGCATCAGCAAACCTCCATCCAACACCTCTGATGGAACATCCTCCTGGGATGATGGTCCTCAAACATCCCACCTCCACACCAGGGCTGCGTCGGCATCATTACAACAAAACAATCACAACTGGATTTGCTCCATCCAGCTGTTTGTTCACGATTGTGTTAAATTAAGAACATTTTAAAATTGCTTTGGGAGTCTTTCTGTCCTTTCCCAAGCACCTTCGAAGAAGCTGAGATGGCACAGTTGATCATCCCATCCTCCACAACCTTTTCTATTCCAGTTATTTATTATGCAGCATAACCAGAATTGCTCTCAGACAAGAGTTGTCAGCTATAAAAGACACTGGCAAATTTTATTAGTTGACAGAAGGGTTGTCTTTTTTTTTTTTATTATTTCCTCCTGAAAATATTAAAAAGTCATTTTAGTTTAGAAACCTAATTTTAATTTGGTTAGGTTTTAATTTAATTTAGTTTTTAAATTCATTTTCCGGCAGAACTCAATTTTTCAAGTGTAATTTGATGCCGTCAGTGGCTATAATGTTTAATGTCCTACCTATAAATTGTGAGGATGGCTTGGAGATGATTTACAGGATTCAAGGGGATAAAGCCATCTCCTGGCCCCGGCACATGGGAGAGGCTGGAGAGAAAATGGTTTTATTGTGGCAGCCACAGTGGATGGTGCTGTCACCTATAGAAAGATGGGAAAAACCTTAATTTTCTTCCTGGCTCAGCGCTGGGTGGGGATGGATGGGAAGAGGGAT
>NW_010294415.1:0-3340 GCF_000700745.2 Antrostomus carolinensis
AGCCGGAGCCCGGCAGGCTGCCAGCGCCATACGTAGCCCACCACCCTCTCCCTACCAGGGTCTTCTGAGGGCTGCCCATAGTGGACACCGGCCACGAGATGTGGTTATGAGCCTACACACAGCACAGCGTTGCTCTCCTGGGAGAGAGCTGCACATGGAGAACAAGAAACGCTGGGAGCAGGGACATGCAAGCAGTGTTGAAAGGCGCTGGTCACAGCCAGCTCACCTGGATGAAGCAGCTTTTGAGCCTTTCTTGGACTTCTCCGGCATTTTCTGTGGGCTGTGGCCAGCCACTGGACTTTGGCAGGAGCACAACAGCTGTTGCATGGTCATCACGACTGACCTGGTGTGAGACAAGCCACATGGGAGTTACCTGAAACCCAGAGTCCAGCAGGACCAGACTCTACTGGAAAATGCAGCCAGAGCAGCTGGGCCTGAAATCCTCCACGACATGAAGGGATACAACTCAAGAGACATTCTGCAGTATGGTGGGCATCTTCTGGAAACCCACCACCATCCTTTGTGAAAGCTCAGGGAAGAGAGTAAGACCTTCTCTATTGACCTTTTAGGTGAAATAAGCTAGAAAACATTTATTGTTGTGTATTCCTAAAAAAAAGAAACAAACACAAGTCTCACAAGGGCTTGTGAGCATCACTTGCAAGGTGCACCCACAGCTGCCGAGCTCAGGCCTCAGCCACACACACATCCTCTGCTAATGCTTTGGGCAAGACTTCAGGTGCTGCACTCTCTGTCTGTTATCATTTACCCCCTGTGCTTTACCTCGGGGAGCACTCTGAGGGCAGCTGGTAAATCCACATGATACCTGCTCTTTTCCTCCAGAGGCTGTTGCTTATTTCAGAAAAATTCAGCAAACAAACCAATGTCCCCGAATCACTATCTCCCTCCAGCCCAGCTGGACAGGCAGAGTGTGAAGAGCTGCATTGCCTGGTCATGGCTCTACCATAAAGTTGAAGCCCCACTTTCAGCTGAGCAGCAAAAATAGCTGGGGGGAAAATTTTCTCCTCGCGCTTTGCACTCTGCTGTCATCTGCCCCAGAGGTGGTGAGAGCCCAATGTCTCCTCTGTCACCTCAGGCACATCCTGGACCAGAGTGACTGCTGTCAGATCTTCCCTTTGCTGGGCAAAGAGGGGTAATTTTTAAGCTCACATGAGCTAATGTGAAAGTGCCAATGGAGATGTGGTGAACTTTGCAAGTTGAGTAACTAATGTTACAGCCTATATTTTACCTTGGAGTGTTACCACGTTTTACCTGACCTGCAGTGAAGTTTTGACACCTATGTGCTACCATAAGGTTAAAAAACCCAACCAGTTCTTCCCCACACCCCTCTCCCAGCTCATCACCTAGTGCTTCCCATCCCACAAACTGACGCCTCCACGGTCCCTCTCCTGAACACCCACAAAGCCCAAATCCAGAGACCAGACCTGGCCCTCAGGGTCTCCATGGCAGCGAAGCCACCAGCAGCACCTGTGGTGCAGGGGAATGAAGCCACAGCCCCCTTTTCACGCAGCTCCTGCTCCCCACCACTGCTCAGCATGCACCCTGTGCTCTCCACAGCCCCTGCTGATGCAGATCCACGCTGACAACTTCAGAGTCTCTTTGGGATGTGCCCTCTGGGCGATGCTTCCGTAGGGTTTTGCTAAGCACTCGCAGGTCGTGACAAATGTCCATCCCATGACATCACAATCAAAATGCATCACTCCAAGAAGGCCTGGGCACCTCGGTCCTGCCCACAGAAAGGTGCCAGCATCATCTACTGGCACGAAGACCTCTGACATCTCCATCACAAGCAGAGATGAGCATGCTGAAGTGCCAGGATCTTCCGAGGGAGGCAGAAATCCCATGGATTGCTGGATTCACTTCCCGTTACAGACAAGCAGCCAGAATCTTGTAACATCTGCAGTCTCCTCCTCTTTGTTTTACATAACAGGAACCAGTTTCTGTCGGTGCCAACCATCTCTCCCTGCCAAAGGCAGCAGAACACAGCCCTGAACACCCTGCCAAAGCCCATCACTGTCACAAGTGCCACTGTGCTCTGCAAAGAGCCCCAGCTGAGCAGGGATGTGCTGGGCTCACGCCAAACATTCAGATACACTTCACAGGGTGGGCAATAGGCCAGGGATTTAGGTTATATTAAAAATAGCTCTGAAATTCAGGGATCTCAAGGAATTTCACCTCCCCTCCTCCCCAAAACACCTGCCTTCCCAGCTGTATGGGCAAACCTATACACAAGGAATCTCTCTCCTGGTCTACAAAACCTCGCCCACATTTGCCCTAGCTGGGACCAAGTCATGGACTCTGTTTAGGGCAGAAAAATTGCAATATTTGTCAAATGGAGGAGAATAAAATTGGCTGGATCAAACGGGATAAAAATCATTTGGGTTGAAAGGTTTCAGATTCAAGTATGAAGGTGAAAGCTGAGAGAAGAGCCTAAATTCACTGCAGTGTCTCAGAAGAGACTGAGATCAGGTTTCTGCTATTTGAAACATTCTGAGCACAAAAGTGATGCTAGAAATCCTACCGCCTGCCGGTGAGCCCTGAGGGGGTCTCTCTACCTCTTACAGAATCCAACTGCATCACTGGCTGGGACGGACACTGATTCAAATCTCATGAGGAAAAGGAATAGCTATAAATAAAAAAAAAATTGAAAAATTGCCTTCCTTGCTTGGCTTAATTCCCCACTTGCAGTTCAGCACCCTTTTGCCAGCCATTGCTGGGTGTTCAGCCAACCAGCTTAGAAAATGACCTAAGGAAACCATATTCTTGGTGTTCCTGGTTTTAGGCATCCCGCGATGCAAGAGAGCTTACTCCTTTCTATGTCACAGAGCAGGAATAAAGGAAAGGAGTCACCTATTTGGAGCTGAGCTAAGGCACTAAAGATGCAGTAGGTGAGGAAAGAAGAAACACAGCGGGAGGAGGACAACTTCCCAGCCACGATGTCCCAGAAGATCATCGTTCTTTTCGCTCAATTCCCTTAAAAAACCCAACATTATCTCTATAGAAAAAGAGAAGCTAATACAGTATCAGAGTATCCCTGTTGGGTTTTCATTTTAAGGTTTTGTTGTTCTCCCAGAGAGATTTGTTTCAGATACCAAAGTCACAAGAGCTGTTTCTGAAGAGGATTTTGGTGAGTGCAGGCAGTGTTACCTGAGCAGCTCCGGCTCATCACAGCTCTGGGTGGATGCCTGTTCTGTTGATTTTCCCCATGATTTCCCAGAAAATCGGAAGCCTGTCCCTCTCACTTTTTGGCATGATACTGAGATAAGCCACCGAACTGTGCTGACCCGACAGGCGCAGTCTCTCCTTTGTGCACAGCAGAGGC
>NW_010294415.1:3376-16093 GCF_000700745.2 Antrostomus carolinensis
GATGATGGCTGGCTCGTCTTCTGTCCAGTGTCATTGAGGGGGAAAACGCTAGAGATGGCTACATCCACGATTCCTTGGCAGAGCTCTGCATACAGCTTCCTGAAAGATGAGAGAGAGAGAGGGAGAATCAGATGCCCAGGCTGGACAAACCATCAGCCCCTGACCAATTTTTACATAGACATGCATTTTCCCAGTAGGATCAACAAGATCCTGCTCCTACTACAGGTAGCTCCAGGGTGACAAATGGGAGGAGGGTGGCATCTTCTCCATCTCCTCCCCACCTATGCCAGCAACTGTCTTCTTCAATGTCACTCCCATTCCCAATATTGATCTCTGCCAGATGGGGCCACAAAGCCCATTATCATAGAATGGTTTAGGTTGGAAGGGATCTTAAAGATCATCTAGTTCCAACCCCCCTGCCATCAGCAGGGACACCTTCCACTAGACCTGGCTGCTCAAAGCCTCATCCAACCTGGCCCTGAACACTTCCAGAGAGGAGCAACCACAGCTTCTCTGGGCAACCTGTTCCAGTGTCTCACCACCCTCACAGGAAATAATTTCTTCCTAATATCTCATCTAAACCTGCCCTCTTCCGGTTTATAGCCATTACCTCTTGTTCTGTCACTACCTGCCCTTGTGAAAAGTCCCTCCCCAGCCTTCCTGTAGCCCCTTCAGGTACTGGAAGGCCGCTATAAGATCTCCCTGGAGCCTTCTCTTCTCCAGGCTGAACAGCCCCAACTCTCTCAGCCTGTCCTCATAGGAGAGGTGCTCCAGCCCTCGGATCATCCTCATGGCCTTCTCTGGACTCTTAATCTATGTTTACTGTCAGAACAGGCTCCTGAGCAGAGCCTCCACACCCTCAGGCCCCAGACTTGAGTTGCCACCGAGGCACATAACAGCTGAGCACCCCCTGTACCTGCCTTCCAACCTGGGTAGTTGTGATGATCACACCAGACCCTGTTCATGTGGGGACATGCTCCAGAGGATGGATGAAATGCTGTGCTGGGATGCAGCTGTGCACATCAGCTTGTGGCCAGGCACAGAGACTTCATAGGACCCTCTGGGAGTGATGGACGTGATTCATCGTGGCACAGCTCATGTGGAGTATGATTACAGTGAAGAGAGACAAGGTGTTTGAGAAATAAGCTAACACTAGCTTCACTTTCTGCTAAAGGAAATACATGTGTAACCTGCTGGCATCTAGGACATTTTTAGCACTAAAGTCGTCTTTACGAGGATGAACAATGTCTTTCATGCTGTGCTTTTGGGGCTATGTGACAGTGAGAGGCTTTTTCAGCTCCTGGGAATGTTACTGCTTTCAGCAGCCAACTTTGGCTCTTACATGGGAACTGTGTGATATGGGTGCTATAAATTAGAATAACTCTGATGAGGAGAAACCACAAAGAGCCCAAACCTACCTCAGCTGCTTTTGATGGCTTCCAAGTGCCCACAGAGGCACAAAGCAAACAGGGCATTGCTGTAACCCAAACCCACCCAGCAAGAGACAGGTTCTACTCAGCGACAGGAGGTGCGAGGCAGTATTGCACCATGGTACGCATGGAGAACAGGGCACCCTGGACACAGAAAGCTCCCCAAGCCCCAGCCCTGAAAAGGCTCCTGAACAGGCTGTCTGGTAGGTCTGACCTGTATTTTCTGTCTACCGTTAGGGATGATCTAATCTAATTTAATCTACATCTAATCTAATCTACTCTACTCTGCATCTAATCTAATAAAATTCTAATGTAGCGATGTACAGCCTGTTCTGTTTTCCTGGGCTTGAATATCACACAGACTCACAGAATGGCCTCAATTGGAAAAGACCTCTAAGATCATCGAGTCCAATCATTAACCTCACACTGACAAGACCACCACTAAACCATGTCCCTCAGCGCTATGTCTACACAACTCTTCAATCCCTCCAGGGATGGGGACTCCGCCACTGCCCTGGGCAACCCCTTCCAATGCCTGAGAGCCCTTTCTGTAAAGAAATTCTTCCTCATATCCAACCTAAAATATTAATATCCAATCCAACCCAATACAGATGCCTGTTTAGCAAAGATTTCTAGTCTCCCACAGTTGTCTCCACCACATCATACAGCTCCTCCTGCTGCACCTGTGCAGAGATGTTTGTGGCTGCAGCTGTTGGGCTGTCCCAGCCTCACTGTGGCTGGTGGAGGCTCAGACCCAATGTCTGCAGAATCCACAGTGTGCTCTGGGGTCCTGCTGCCTGCAGATTCAGTCACTCACTTCCAGCTGCTGCCCATAATGCTACTCATTTATCATGCGTTCAGGTAAAGACCAGCCACTAGTGGCTCCACAAGAGACTAAGAAACAGCACGACCCCCAAAGTGTTACATAACAACATAACTTTTGGGGCTATGTGACAGTGAGAGGCTTTTTCAGCTCCTGGGAATGTTACTGCTTTCAGCAGCCAACTTTGGCTCTTACATGGGAACTGTGTGATATGGCCCCTGCAACATAACTGGCCCCTGTGATATAGCCCCTGCAACATAACTTCAACCCCCCAGTGTCAATAAAAATGACTCAAGTTACATTCAAACCCATTTGTTCACGAACTCGGGTTAGTGCCCCATCTCACATGGGAAAAAGAAGCTGAGGGATACCTAACACAGAGACAGGAGCACTCTTAAAATCAACTGGCACTTAGAGCGGTGTCCAGTATGGGTTAGCCTGGAAAACTCCCCTGCCATTCACTTCCTTTTTCACCTGGAACTGGGACAAAGCCATGTTTTGGGTGAGGGGTGTGAATGGTGGCATCACAAGGGTATGGCAGAAACTGCTTACTTACTGGGCACATGCTGGGGCCCCATTGACTTCTATCAGCCAGACCTTCAGCTCCTTGTCCACCATGAAGTCAAAGCCAAAGAGCTGGAAGCTCTGGTAGTGAAGATGCTTCGTGCTGATTGCAGGCTCTATACACATAAGGCAGCTTCTGTGAAGGGAAAAACAGAAACCCAAGATTAAAAGCCCTGCGGACACACAGGGTGACATGCGCTGCAGCTTCTGAGGGCACGTGCATAGCACAGTTAAGTGGAGGGGTCCCCTGTTGCCCTGAGACTGCCCCACATTACAAGCTACATCCAACACATGTCACAGTAACAAGGTCCCTGCAAGTGAGATTGTGCAGCCATCAAAACACATGCAGGGACACCCCTGAGTTAACTCCCAAAGAGCCAGGGAGCAGCATCCACCCTCACTACTGGTTTAGGCACATTGGAAAACATGACATGCAATTAGAACCTGGAGCAAAAGGCAGAGCTACAAAGGGCTGTGCCAGGTCCTGACGAACTGCCATCAAGAGCTCATTTGCCTCCAAGTCCCTCAAAGATCATGTCATCTTTTTGACATAAGTAACAGCAATGGGGTACTTGCAAGGTAAATCTGCCACAAAGTATGGCTTTGTCAAGACCTGGATTCTCTGTGGCATTGTGATCTCTGAGATCTCTCTCCGGGTGCTTTCTGGGCCCAGGAGGCAGCTGGCTGTGTGTGAACTGAGTAGGATGACCTGTGCCAATGAGATGTGCTGCTGCTTGCTGATGGTGGGGGGAAGCAGTGAGATCTTGCAGACTTGAGTTCAACTTCATTTCCCCTCTTACACCTTATAACTTTTTCAACCTCAATCCCTCCCAGCCCTGTCTTTCAAACTACTCTCTTCCCTAATCCAGTGATCTCACTCCATCCTTCTCCAGCCACAGCTGCCAAACTGCAGACACACTGACACATCACCTTGAGACAACAGCACCTATGGAGGTCCCTTTTCATTGAGCAATGACATTGGGGGGGTTTATGGCTTTATCTTAAATTTATGCAACTGAAACCCTTCCCTTGTCAGTCTGTCTTGCTTCCCCAGCTGGGTCCATACACATTCCCTGTCACTGAAGGGTTATGTTCCCTATGCAACAAACAGCTGGCTACCTTATTATGTGTTTGATTTGCAGTAAGATGCTATTCTCAAGCGTTGTGTTCAGGGCATCCGTCAGATACTGGTTAAACTCCTCAAAGAACATTTCATTCCCTTCCTCATAGCGCCCGTAGTTTTTGGAATATTCCTTCTGAATGCAGTGATTGGTCAAGTGGCAGGTTTTGTCCTGGAAATTAGCACTGTTATATGGTTCGGAAGAGGTCCGCAGGACACCCTCTCTGTAGAGGTAGATATTATATAGATGATCCACGAGAACCCAGCTCCTGGAGGGTGAGAGAACAAACTCTAGTCTCAGTGACTTCAAAAGAAACAGCAGGAAAATGAAAACTGGCATTATTACAAAAGCAGAAAAGGTTACCTGATGTCAAACTTGCGATGCCCTGGCTCTAAAAGCAGAGGCTTCTCCAGGTATTTCTGAATCACATGCACTTGTCCCTGCTCATCAATGAAGTCCAGGAGCTCTGCAGCCTCCGAGGAAATCAGGATCCCCTCCCCTGGCATGGAAAGACAAAGACAGAATCAGGTGGAGGATCCTCCTACCTTTGCCCAGAGCTTTTTTCAGGGCCCAAGTGGATCACGCCTCACTTGCCCAAAAAGCCATGCAACAACCCAGGGCTGGTGGGTGCCCAAGTGATGCCACGTTCGCTTGGTGCCAGGCAGTGACTCTGTGGAGGGATCTCCCCATTATGCTTGGCAACAGGGTGGCACACATATTCAGCATTTTTTGGATTTTGTTTTGTTTTTCCCTGTTTTTCAGCAGTTTGGAGAACAGCAGTTTTGGCAGTTCACTTGTGAGATTTTTCTTTTTTTTTTTTTGGAGAGGTAGGTCTGTGTTTTTTTTATCCTAGATTGAGACCTTCTCCCCCTACCTGGCTTCTCTGGCTGCCCAAGGCAGTCACACACATACTTCTGCAGCATTGTCCTGCTCACTGAGTTCATTTAAGTTACTACTAAAATAATTGCTGAATTAGAAACTAAGAACTATTTCAAAATGTTCATCCATGTAGTCAGTGTTTTCCCCTGCCGTGGAAGCTCTTTGTTAAAGAAGTTAGATGTGCCATTTAAATACTGCCAGATTCTGGCTGAAGCTGTTCATTTCTTGCAAGTGTCTGGATATGAAACCACTGTTGCAGAGCAATGAAGAGAGAACATATCCCTTCTGGGATCTGGTAAAGGGGTGGCACAGTGCCACATGAGGGATAAACCAGCTCAGGTAAAACTATCTAACACTTCTCTGGCACTATGTCCAGCCTTCAGGCATTTAGTTAACTTTTTGGACTAAAGCTGATGACTTGGCCTTAATTTTGTGCTGAGTGTTTTGTAGGAAATACTGAGTGAAAAGAAACAAATCCCCCTCTTCAAGGGGACATTGAGGGGAGAGCACAGGTTTGGAGCACAGGCAGGGTTTGACAGGTTCATCCCATGGAAAATGCTCCTGGCTGGGACTTCTGAAGGTCGCTGTGGACACAGCCCTGCAGGTGCTTTGCATACCTGTGAGTTACAGCTTCCCATCCCCTCTGAACCCCTACCCACCCCAGCACCCACCAAAAGGAATTCACTCCATCAAAGTATCTTTCTCACCCATGTTTTATGCAGGGGGAAAGATGTTTAGTCCCCTGATCACAGCAGAGCCAGGCAGAAACTTGCACTAGTACAACCAGGGGAGGGAGGGAACAACAACTCTGTAAGGCAGCAGAGCCCCTGGAGTGGGGAGATCAGCAGGCACTTGTTCAGCAAAGCAGCTTATGGGGGGCAGCTGTTCCTTCTGTCAAAGAAAACATCAAAACCTCTAGCCACAGTGGAAAAATCTCTCAACTTTTACATCAGGACATCCTAAACCTTTAATGTTCCTTTTACTGATGGACAACCGAGCTTCCACTAGACCTGTCCCGAGTCAGGGGCTGTGTCTGAGCTGGATCCGCCTTGGCAATTAATGTTGACAAGCTTTCTTCTTCATCAGAAGTAATCCCCAGACATTTAAGACTTCCTCTAGAAGATTAACATGAGGCTCTGCTTTCCACCTTAATTCCCAGCTTGAGTTCTGCAGCACACCAATGACTACGAAAGGTTCCTCTGCTTTAATGCAGAAAAGATGGGATCACACTTGAATAAAGTATGTGGAGAGTTCAAACCTCCCTTATCCTGCAGCAAACCACAGCAAAGGCCTTTTCAATTCTTGCCAGAGTTATACCACACAGAAATGCATTCCCTCACTGGCATAACAAAAGGACTCGTCTCCCCTTCCTCCCTGATGAAAATAAGCATGCTCTTCTAATGCTTCTCGGTAACACAGCCTAGAGCGCAGAGCAGAGAAGGAAGCCAGCACAAAGGATGCTTTATCATCCGGCCTCCCTGCAACTACCTCTGCCTTTCACATTCTCTGATAATTTTTGTAAGACTGCATCAAAAGTGACTCTGCAAATATGAGTAACACATGTGGGTTCGTTCCCTTTGAAAAGACGAGGTCCTTCCTCAGGCTGGGCTCTGCATGTTTTCATAAAGCCATTCTGATAACGTGCCTGTGACACTGCTGTAACTGCCAGACAGCACAGAGCTACTGGAGCGTGGCATCTATAGCTGGGTCCAGCTATCTCGGCTAATAGCTCATTATTTCTGTAGAGGGAGTGATGCCACGGCCCTTGAACAAGGAAGGACATGTTACCACTTCGGTATCTACTGCCTTATTCAAGTTAAAGGGACACACAGACATTGCAATGCTTGTCTTTGCTCTGGTACCTTCCCTTGAAGCTCAGGTGTAATTTTGACACACTGAGCTCATGGCTGCTCAGCCAGACTCTCAGCATGACCATGGTGAGGCCACTGCCACCAGGCATCTGGGCTGGGTCGAAAGACAAGCAGCGCTGTTTCTGCCCAGGTGAAACCAGGCTTAGCTGCAGCATGGAGAGCTGGGCTCCTTGCCCTTGAAAGCTGCTGTCCGGCCAGTTGCCCTCCGCCCCACGTCCTGTTCTGCTCCCTGCTATCTCCTGCTCTCTCCATTCCCTGCAGCCTGCTCCCTGCTGCCTTCTCCCTGCAGCAAACTCTCCCATATTTTGCGGCACATATATGGAAAAGTGGAGGTCCTTTCACTGCCATCCATCTCCCAGGTAGCACATGCATGTTACAATGCTTGTCAGGAGCCCCATTCCACCAAGCAAAAGAGAGGCTTGTGCTGGCTTGACTGGCATGGAGTTGGTAGGTGAAGCCCTTCATAAAGGGGCTACCTATCAGCTGTGCACAGTCAAACCCCGGGACTCTACCGTTTAAGTAAAGAGTAAGGGATAAGGCGAGGGTGGCTTGTTTTGCTGGAGAACGCACCTTTGGCACCAGCTGAGGACTTGGCGATCCACACGTTGCCTTCTTTGCCTTCCTGCCGCCTGTTGTAAGCTGCCAAGAAGACTTCCCGCTCATCTGTCCTTGAGTTGTTTATGAGATGGCGAATTCCATTCTGTGCTGGAGCCACAGGGGTCTTCAGGTTTGTTGGGTAAATCACATACGACTCAGGGAACCACGTGCAGGACTCGGATAGTTCAGGGCTTGTCTTGATTAGCCTGGGTGAAGAGAGACAGGCTGTTAATCTCCAGAGTGTCCCCACCTGCATGGACATCATTTAATAAGTAAAAATCATCATTAACTGGGCTCTTTTGCCCGGTGACGAATAGCAGCTTACAGACAGTCTGTGCTAAACTCTTATATTTTCCTTAGACCTTTGAAATTAGGGTTTTCCTAGAGATCACAGCAACCCCAAACTCCAGCCAAGCACTACTCTTTGAACCAGACCTGCACACTTTCATTAAACATTTTGTAGATACAACCAGTAAATAAGTTTCCACATAACCAGACCTGATCTAGTTGAAGATGTCCCTGCTCACGGGTTGGACTAGATGACATTTAAAGGTCCCTTCCAACCCAAAGCATTCTACGATTCCCCGATTCCTTGCATCATCTCTGCACGAGGGAAGCGAGGAGGTGTGTTTGCTAACATGGAACAGGGCAGGAAGGCTGCTGTGATCACAACAGGCAAAAGGGGGAACCTGAGCAGTAATATTCTCTGTGCCGGTCCTCAGCTCTTGATCCCATCTCTGGTGACACCTGACCAGGTGTCCCAGTTATGGATGAAGTCCATCAGGAACCCACTGAAAGCAAGGACACAGCTACACATTTCATGTCCCAAGATGTCTGGGATCCACCTGGCATCATGCAATCTCCGATCTCTCTGCCTCATCTCCCCTACCAGTAATGTCTACAGATGCCAGCAGGAGCCCAGGTCTGCTTTCTTTCAGAGCCAAGAGAGCTGTCTGCCTCTTCGAATGCTCACCCTGCGCGTTGCTTAAGGCCAAAAGCAGATCTTATGACTTGCTGAGCATGCAAGTGCATCTCTCTGTTGAAATGGCAGTCAGTCAGTGACTTGTGGTCCCTTGGGTTCATAGGTAGCTTGATGCATGGTTGACCCCACAGTTAGAAAGGCCAGCCAAGCTTCAGGGAGAAAAAGAGATGTGCAAGCACCTTCAGCACTGCCTCTAGACCACAGGACATGGAGAAAGCCAGCTGGGGAGCGCCTCGAATGCTTGTTTAAAAAATACTCCTGCTAGCTCCTGACAAGCACCATCACCACTGCAAAGAAAGCAGCTGGGACCAGGTTCTGCACAGGAGGGAAGGAGAGGCCTCGGATCAGCACACACAGGCTGCAGGACTGCATCAGCAAGAGGCAGCACAGACACCAACGTGGCATCAAATGCTTGAAGGAGACAGAGAGCTCTGACATGAGGACACCCTAATGGCTGCAGAGTTTGCAGAGGGACAAGGTTTATCTACAATGAAAGCTCATCCACATTTCCCCAGGAGACCCTGGCATGGCTGGTCATGCAGAAATAACTCCCAGAGCTCTTCCTGGAGATGTCTCCAAGCATTTGTTTGAGCAACAAATCTGATTAGCTAAAGGCATATTAGTGTCCCATCTCTGTATGAAACAGAGAATAAAAGGAGTAGGTTTTAATTAAATGTCTACAGGGAAAAAGAGCAGATATGTTGTTTGTTTGGTTTTTTCTTTTGATTTGGCTCTAATCTGATTCAATACACTCTATGTTTTCAAGCAGATGTAATTCAGTGGAAACAGCATTTCCCTTGAAGTTACAAAAAGCTTTTTGTGCACACAGATAGCTCTGGAGACCAACACAGGAGTCTGGAGACAGCACATGCTCAGACACTCCCAGGGCAGCTGTTCTGTAAAACACCCTCTGAACAGGTCAAACACTTGACCACAGATACAAGAAACTTTTTTGACAATCCCATGTAATGAATTTCTTACTTCACCAGTGATGCTTTGCGGCACAGCTTGTCTGCTCCCCTGTAGTAGTTCACCAGCTGCACAAGTCCGGGCTCATGGCCTAAAAAGGGGAAACAAAGAGGTCAGACAAACTTCTCCATTAATGAAGGAAAAACATCTGCTTGGTGCAAAGGACCTGTGCAGCAGGGAAGAGCAAGGAGGCTGTTTCCCTGCCCTGCAACACAGAAACAAGCTCCAAGTGGGCACTGGCTCTGGTGGTTTCTTTCTTTTAGTTATGAAAAACCATACTTTTACTCAAGTCTGTTTTGAATCTGCCACTTACATTTTCCAAAGGAAAATAATCATCTCCCAGTTCATACTGGGAACTGGCAGCACCACCCAAAAACGTTGTCCACTTACTGGTGGCAGTTTTTAAAACCAAGATTTCAGTTACTCTGTAAATGCAGTTGGAGGATGGAGGGAAGCACACCATGATACAGAGATCACAGCTTAGGGAAGGGCCTTGTTTCTTTGTCATGTACAGCAGGTACATCAGACCTGGTATCATGAAACACTGAGAAACATTAAAAGATTTGGAGTCTTGCATCCCTCTGGCAGTCTCCAGTAAGCCCCCTGGATAGCTGGGGTGGGAATGGACCTCTGGGGGTCTCTGTTCCAAACTCTTCTTCGGTCAAAATCTGAGTAGCTTCAAGGATGAAGAACCTACTACTTATACAGGTCCTTGTCCTTGACTGCAATTCTGTGTCCCCCTGACTACCCTGATGGCCCCTGCCGGAGTCACTCCAGGGTGCACATGCCTTTCTTGCACTGGCAAGTGCCAAACCGGTCCCAGTATCCAGCTGTAGCCTCACAAGTGCCAAACAAGTAGATGAGTACCTCCTTAACCAATACTGGACTTCACACCCCAGCCCGCCTTCCTTGACCTTCTCACACTATGGGAACACTTGCACTCAGCTAGGAGCTCTCCAGGGGGACAGGATGGCAGCAGTTGTCCAAAGGGTAACGCAGACCTGGGCAACACCACACAGCTTCTCCCACACAACCTGTGCAGGTGAACACGGATGTGCAAGAGGTGAGTGATGCCTGGGGCGATGCCTGGGTCACCAGTGACAACAACTGACAAGAGCATGGATTGGGAAAATGTGATGGAAAACTGCTCTGGTTTGAAGTGACCTAGGAGCAGGGGGATCCCCCAAGCATGGGGGTCACTTCCACCTTCACCAGCTCTTTTAAAAAAAAAAATTGCTTGTGGAAGTGGTTTAGACCCTGAAAAAGGATTCAGAGTTTTAGTTATCCAACTTGGTGTTTGCCTGGGAAAAAAGGCCTGGAGCAGGCAGCTACAAGATCACAGAGAACAAATATCTATTTGAACCCCAAAGTCATGGCCCTGACCTAAGTCACTATTTTAGTCATGAATCTTTAAATACAAGATAGCTGAAAAGCATCTTCCAGAAAAGATCTGGAACTTCAGGCACTGCAGTGGGTAGCCAGCACTGCCAGGCACTAATTTACTGAAAAAAAATAGTAAAAAAAGAGTCAAATTCCTTCTGTTTCCAGTTCATCAGTTTTGCTTGGTTCCTGGAGGAATGGAGGTCCAGAAGGAGATCCCACCACTCTGGATGGGCTCTGCTGCACACCCTGTGACTGGTGACAGGAATGGAGCTGGCGGAAGGAGAAGGACAGAAACAGCTGAAACTTGATTTGAAACCACTGCTGCTGGGCAACTCTGACCTGCTGGGAGCCACGTCCTCACATCTCCATGGAGTGGTGGGCTTGTGACATGCAGTCTGGTGGTCAGTGAGGAGGGACCACTAAGCAGGAAGAGGAATGAATTTTCAGGTATGTTTAGAGGTCTGCACCATGCATTTAACAAGGTTAAAAAGCTGCCAAGGCACTGAGCAAACTGTCAGGGCATAGTCCAGCATCCTCTGCTCCATGAGGCCTCTGCAGCCTCTCCCTCCTTTCCCTCCCCTTAGCACAAACTGCTTTTCCATTAGATACAGACAGTCACAGCTTAAGGGCATGATCCCACAAGAATTAGGGTATTAGTGAGAGCAACAGAAGTCCCTGCAGCTGGACAGAAGCAGCAGTGCATGCTGAGAGTCTTCTATCCCTTCTCCCACGTCACATGATCTAGCTTAGCCCCTCAGTAATGCAAATCCCCGCTGTTCCCTGAATTAACGTCTGCTTCCAATGAGTAGAGCCTTTAGGAAAACCAAACCAAGCCAGCTTTGAGGCAACAGTTGCTCAGCAGGACAGCTTTAGGAAGAGGTACCAGAGAAGATACAGCTTTTTGGAAGATGTACCAGAATAACCACGTTATTTTTGGTCTGAATCTACTGATTCCAGGCAACCAACCAGCTCCTGCTATAGGAGGATGGGTTAAAGAAGCCAGTGCCAAAGCACGATCCCTCTCCACAGGTCACAGATGTCTCGTCTGTGAGAAATAGTTTGAATTTTCAGGCATCCCATGGCAACACATGCTGGAGGGTTCACTGAGCCTGTCATTCCAGGGCTCTTTTTGAGGGTGGAAGGGGTTAGTAAGAGATGGTCACGAGCCAGCCATGGCTTGATGTGCTGCACAAGCCCACTCACATCAAAGAACTATACTTGTTCTGCAGTGAAGCCTGATGCTCACCAGCCCTGGCTGCTGCTCACATCAAAGTAAAGGTCAGCTTGCCATGCCTGGCTACAGCATGTGCAGACATCCTCACTGCTCAAGCCTCTCCCGGTGTTTCCCTGCCTGCTGCAGATGCCTTGATGCTGGGAGATGACCAGATGGCATCGCCATGTGATGGGGACTTTCCACTCACAAATGCATGTGGAGACAAGGGAAGAGGTGCTGGAGCTGGTGACTGGCAAGTCTGAAGGAACAGTCAGCGCTGGGTCTCAGCTGCAAGAAAGAGGCTGAAAAAGCTGTCCTGCCCTGCAACAGCTGGGGTGAAGGGGCTCCCCCTGCTCCTGTGTTTCTGCAGCCAGAAGCAGTGCTGCAAAATAACCCCAGGGAGGAAGAACCCAGGGCCAAGGACAGGGAGGGAAGCCAAGAGGGTCCTGCTGGCTGTCAGATGCAGACACGGGGGACCACAAAAAGGAAACACATTGCTCTGCTGAGGACTGCAGCATCCTCACCCCAAACCTGCTCTGCCAGGCTGGTGACAGGAGCCAGCACAGCAGCTGGCACCGTGCACAGAGAGCTGCTGGCCTTGTGGGTCCCTCTGGCTTGTCCCCAGCCATGGGCAATGACGGTGCATCTCTGCTCCCCGGGACCCTGCCAGCGCTTGGCTGGGCTCTCCCCGCTCGCAGCCCTACACGGACACACACAGAGAGCTCTGGCATGGCCGTCACCCTGCCCCGAGCAGGGACCTCTGCTGTCACCCCTACCAAGCACCTGCAGAGGCACAGCCCCACCAGCCTCAGCTCCGGGGCAAGGGAACCGTTCCCCCACCTGTCCCAAACCGTAGAAACACCCCAAAACCAGGTAAAGCTCAGC
>NW_010294416.1:0-811 GCF_000700745.2 Antrostomus carolinensis
TTTTTGTTCTTTTTTGATTTGGGGGGGATCTTTTTTTTGGATTTTTTTTATCCTTTTTTGGATCTTTTTGGATCTATTTTTTGTTGTTTTTTTGGGGGGATCTTTTCTGGATCTTTTATTTTTTTGGAAAGTTTTTGGAATTTTTTTTGGAATTTTTTTTGGAATTTTTTTATCTTTTTTGGGATCTTTTATCTTTTTTGGATTTTTTGGGGGGATTTTTTTGTTTTGGAAAGTTTTTTGAAATTTTTTTTTTGAAATTTTTTTTGAAATTTTTTCTTTTTTGGGATCTTTTTTCTTTTTTGGATTTTTTGGGGGGATTTTTTTGATTTTTTTGGAATCTTTTTTTATTTTTTGGATTTTTTTAATCTTTTTTTATAGAAACAGACAGAAGTGGAAAGACAGAAGATTGTGGCCGAGTGTAAAGAGCTCCGAGGTTTTTTGGAGGAGAAGGAGCAACTTCTCTTATCCCGGTTGGAAGAACTCGATGGTGACATCGTGAAGAGGAGAGATGAGAGCGTCTCCCGCCTCTCCGAGGAGATTTCCCAGCTGGATAAATTATTGGCTGAGCAAGGAAGTGAAAATAATCCAGGAAATAATCCAGGGCAGGTGAGATTATTGGGATTGATCATCCCAACTTATGGAATGAGGTGGGAGAGTTTGTGGAGGAGGAGAAAGATCTACTTCTAGGGTCCTCTGGGGAGTAGATCCCGTCAACTCCGGGCAGAGTTGGGGTTTTTTTGTCATTTCTCAGTCAAGGTTTTGGGGTTTTTTGGGGTTTTTTTAATTTGTTCTCAGATTCCTGAGTTGATTT
>NW_010294417.1:0-4544 GCF_000700745.2 Antrostomus carolinensis
TACTTTACAACTTCTCTAAGTTGTGGAGTCTTTTCCACACGTCACACCTCCACGGGAGGGCCTGAGCCAGGGCAGAGACAAGTGTCACGCCAGGGCCCCGCAGATGTGCCCTGGCTCCCTGCTGCCCCAGTCAGGAAGCACACGAGGCAGGCAGGCCCTGGGTGCGCAGTCCGGACGCTCTTTTATTACAAGTTGTTCCGTGTTATTTAAAAAAAAACCCAGTCCCTGGGGGCAGAAGGCAGCTGCCGGCCAGCGCAGAGCCAGGACGTCCCGCCGCGGGGAGGATCAGTGCTTCTTGCCGTAGATGGCGGCCAGCGCTTTGCGGGCACCAGAGATCTGCTGCTCCAGCCTCTCACGGGTGGCTTTGTTCCCGGTTTTTTTCAGCATGGCCTCCATCTCCTCCACCACTGCCCTGTGACCGGCTGTGTTGTGGAAGACGCGGATGGCCCGGTCCCCACATGACACCAGGTAGCGGCTGTTGGTATCAAAAGCCAAGTCTGTTATGCACTGTCCGTGCACGCCAAGGAAGCGCTCCTCCTCCTCGCCCCTTCTTGTGTTATACACAACAATGTCTGTGCCACTAGAGACGGCGACGACGCGAGCATCAGGGGACAGGGCGATGCGACATGGCTCCATCACCTCGCACTTCCCCGTCAGAAGCAGGTATGGATCTTGTTGCTTCTTATATTCCACATCTGTGTCCCAGAACTTCCACGTCCCATCCTTCGAAACAGTTGCCATCCTGCAGCCAGGAGACAGAGCACAGGTCAGCGTGAGGAAATCAGGAAGCACCTCTTCCCCTGCCACGCCTGCGAACCAGGAATCCTTTGTGGCCAGAGAGCTCTTTGGGAAGCATTAAACTGTACACACATACAGTCCTCGTCCTCTTTCCAGAGCATGAGCAGTTGCTCCCAGGGGGAAATCCCCGGGAAACACACAAGTGGCATGAGCCAGTCAAGGCTTTGCTGTCCTGGGCTCCCAGGACAGCGTTCCCCCACACTGCACAGGGGCTCAGCCCCCTGGCACAGGCTGCTGGCACATGCTGGAAGGGGTGAGCTCATGTGTCCCGCGGGTGAGGCAGAGCTACCACAGTCAGTGGATAACACACACTTACCTCCTCGAGTCATTGGAGAAGGAGAAGGAATGTATGCCAGCGGTGTGGCCTTTCAACTCAAACGCCCTCGTCACCTCCCGGAACTCTCCATTCTTGCCAAAACACACCTCCCACACCTTCACATCAGGGGTAAAGCCACAGGATGCCACAAACCTGGGGGAAAGACACAGGGTATCAGTTACAGAGTACCGATGTTGGCCGGGCTGTGGGACCAGCCCTACAGAGCAAGGCAGGGACAGGGGCAGCCCTCCTGCACGGAGGTCAGGGCTCTGGGAGGGCAAACCTCTCCAGACACCTACGTTCAAATCTGTGCTTTGGTCAGCTGAAAAAGTTTTCACCTGTCACTGAAATCAGGCTGGTAAAGGGAATGCTCAGGAAGGCCACTGAGGACCAGAACAACTTGGGAATGAGAAACTCTTAGGCCAAAGTAAAAAAGCTTTTGATCCCCAAACTCACAGAGCTTGCCTTCCTGCAGCAACAAGTTAGAGACAGAACGAAGAACAAGATTTTCCTGATAAACAAAATCTCCACCTAATAAAGATTTTAATTTTATAATTAACCTTTAAAAGGTTACAAACAAGTCAGAAATGCTGTTTGCTTTGCATAGGCCATTTGCCTTGCCCTACCTCCACTATCTGAGGCTGATGCTGTTCTCAGCTCTTCAGGAGATGGTTAACAGGGACAGCAGTGCTGAGGCACAACGGCAACTCACTGCAACCCACCAAGTGCCTGAGACTCTGCGGCCGAGAGTCAGCACTCCCTGAGGGGCAGCTCTCGGGGTCGGAACCCCTTTGTAAAATGTGGAACCCTCGAAAATTGCGTTGAAATGACAAGTAACCGCTGATGGTCTGAACTGATGACATCCTCGGGGAAGGAGCAAGGTTCCTGTTTGCTCCTGCAGCAGGAGCAGCCTGGAATACCTCATGGCCCTCACCTCCCACAGGGCGACACCGTGGCGTAGGCGTTGTTCATCTGGTTCGTGTTAATGCTGGCCAGGACTTCACCCTTCGGGCTCCATATCAGGATAGTAGTGTCACTGGAAGCTGTCATGATAAACTTTCCTGAGGAAAAAAGGCAAATCATAGAATCATAGACTGGTTTGGGTTGGAAGGGACCTTAAAGCGCATCCAGTTCCAACCCCCCCCTGCCACCAGCAGGGACACCTTCCACTAGACCAGGTTGCTCAAAGCCTCATCCAGCCTGGCCTTCAACACTTCCAGGGAGGGAGCATCCACAACTTCCTTGGGCAACCTGTTCCAGTGTCTCACCACCCTCACAGTGAAAAACTTCTTCCTAATATCTAATCTAAACCTCTCCTCTTTCAGTTTAAACCCATTTCCCCTTGTTTTGTCATTAACTGCCCTTATGAAAAGTCCCTCCCCAGCTTTCTTGTAGCCCCTTCAGGTACTGGGAGGCCACTATAAGATCTGCTCGGAACCTTCTCTTCTCCAGGCTGAACAGCCCCAACTCTCTCAGCCTGTCCTCACAGCAGAGCTGCTCCAGCCCTCGCATCATCCTGTTGGCCTCCTGTGGACTTGTTCCATGTCTCTCTTGTGTTGGGATCAGGAGATCAGCAAAGATCAGGAGAGCTCCCAGGCCTAATGCTGCCCCAGACTATCAAAGTCAAAAGCAGCACCAAAGTTCAAGGAGTGTCAATCTCCTGGCACAGAGCGAAGAGCATTAACAGAAGACTCAGCTCCTGGTTGTGCCTTGGTGCACCCTTGGCTTCAGCTGCTGTCAGCTGGCAGTGGGCACCCAGAGACCACGCGTGGGTCTCGCCCCAGCAACCCTCAGATCCCACCTGCAGAGCTCAGCGCTGAGCTGGTACCGCAGCAGTAATGGGCAGATTCGATCTGCCCCAGACGGTTAAAACACAGCTCGAGGTATCTGCAGCTTTCAAGTCATGGACTGCAGGCAGGTAGCTGACTACAAGTCACACTACTGTTACCCATGATTACTGCTCGTGCCAGCATTTTGAACATCTCCTTGTTTCCATTTGCAATGCTTTCCCCCTTTTCCATCTCAGCCCAGACAGGGAGTTGCCTGTTTACCTTTCAGCCACTTGTTGCAACTTTTAAGTTTTCACTTTGACAGCTGAACAAAGCTCTTGGTTACCATGTTCTCTGCTCTCCTATTATAGAAGTGAGCTCACATCCACTCACTTCCACCTGCCCGCTGCCACATACCTGAATCCATCGAGCCCTCACCACTAACACATACTACCCCCCCCAGCCTCTGGTCTAGAAGATCCCAGAAGTCCGAGATAGACCATATGAACTCACTAGAGAGACTTTTGGCTGGTTAAAGAGACTGGTGGGACAGAGAACAGCAATGCTCGCAATACTGAGAGCAGACCTCTTTACGACAGCATCCCTGAAAATGAAGAGACTATGCGTATTGGGCAGAGAGCTCTGCGCTTATAGGAGTACCTGTCTGCAAAGGACATCTTTCAGTTCACTCACTAGTAAACAAAGGCTAAAACATAACACCTAAGAGACTACAGAGAATCAAGTACTGGTGCAGAAATGGACCTTGTGAATGCCAAAAATTCCAACACTTTCAAGCCAGCAGCTCTTGCTTTACAAGGAAATCAAAGCCGATCTTGAGCCTCAACAAATGAGCAGCTCATTTCCATACCTGTCTCTGCAATTCCTATGTTAATGACAGGGGCCTTGTGCTTCTTCGGGAAGTCCCCAGAAGCTGCTGTGAAGGTGAAGCTGCCATCGTCCTTCTTAGTCATTTTATAGACACGAATCGTCTCTCCATTCGCCAGCCACACAATGAAAGCCCTAAGTGGAAGGACAGACACTCTGAACAGGTTAGAAACAGCCTCCCCCAGCTCAGCCTGGCTACAGGAGGTAAGCTAACAGGTCACTCAGTGGCACCTCGGGAAAGGGATACGCTGGTAGATAAAAAGCTGCGTGCACTACGAGGGAACCAAGTTCTCTCCCTGTGTTGGCTCAACTGCGACACCAAATGGAAAAGAACAGAGTTTATTACTCCAGACCTGGAAATGAGATCCCTTCCTCTCTCTAAAACAGGCCACTTCACAAGGGGCCAAGGCATGCTTTCCCACCAACCCTCCCAGTCAGCAAAAGCTCTCTCCTCAGTCCCCCAGAGAGGCTCAGCAGTGCAGCCCAGCTGCCAGGCCTGCTGGCAGACCTGAACAAGCACCTTCCACAGGGGTGGCAAGCTGGGCACTGGGATATTTGCCCATTAAAGTGCCCACTGCTTCCATCAATCAGTGGGGCTGTCCAGAGCCAGCGAGGGATGTAGCCCCTGTGCAGCCCAGTCCAGAGGATGCCCGGGTGGTCCCTGGGCTGGATGATGATGATGACGAGCTGTGGGGAGGTCCGGCCCTACCGGCAGTCGGGGCTGAGGCGGACAAGCTCGGCGTGGTCCAGCCCCACGTTGGCGCGCAGGCAACGGT
>NW_010294418.1:0-2321 GCF_000700745.2 Antrostomus carolinensis
CCCCTCCACTGGGCGCCTCTGCTGCCCTCCGCGGCTCCCCTCCACTGGGCGCCTCTGCTGCCCTCAGGGCGATGTGGAAGGGATGCCCCGTCCATATAACGCTTTAAGGGAGAAGCTGGCACAGAGAGCCTGATGGTCTGGCAGAAATAATGCCTCAGAGGCAGCTGCTTGCTGATATAATCCCATATGAACAGAAAAACTGTTTTGGAGGGGATGACGCTGCCCTCTTAGGCCTTCCTCGAACTTAAACCCAGCGTGAGTCAGTCAGAGCAGGAGTATGTGTCTTGCCGTGTTGACTTTTTACTTAAACATATTTTTTAAAACAAGTTCATTTGTTCTGTTTCCTTTCCCATGTACATACCACAGCAGATATAGATTAATGTACCTATTAGACTTACCCATCAATTTAAAACTAACGCGTGCTAAACAAGCAAAGAAACGAAACAGACCATAGGTCAAAAAAAATCTGAAAACATCCCCTTATGCAAGATTTCATCCTCCAGTACCTGGAAGGCTGCAAGGTTGAGCATTTGAAAGTCATCAGTTCAGAAATAGCTCCTTCCTGGCCCAGAACTTTCTGTGAGGATTTCTCAGGACAAATTCAGGGCAAGTGAATAGGATGAGCCCTGGTAAAGCCCGAGTTGGCCATGAGGCACACACCTGGCTGGCACGATGCCGTGTCTGCCCTGCCACAGCTGACATGTTGCCTCCTGGATATGAACAGCTTTTTTATTCTGCCACAGTTTCCAGACTGGTCCATGTTAGTACAGCCTACCTACCATACTCCCTGCTAATATCAGACAATGCACATATATTTCATGCTACAGTTTTCAACACCTAAAGCATTAAAAAGTACTTTCTGAAATATTGCAGTCCTCTTTTTGGCTCTAATGTTGAAATGTCAATTAAAGTATTATAATGGTGCTATGATTCAATTCCTGCCTGCAAGCTGAGCTCTGACAACAGCTCTGACAACTGTGGGTGGAAGTTCTCCAAGAAAAAACAAGGTGGAGCAGATAGTAAGACTGTGCTGTATACGGGGCACTTCTCCCTGTGTCAGTGCCATACCAGTGCCCTGCCTGCGTCTCCTTAACATTGTGTAGTTACGCGTACTGCTGTCATGCAGGCAGGACATACAACTAACTTCCTAACTAACTGTGGCCTTTTGATAGTCTTCTCTTCCTGTCTTATACCATTGGTTGTATTAGCACTAAGAGTAAATAACTCCACATCCCACCCGAGGTGTGGTCAAAATGCATCAATTGTGCCTGTACATTCCATTGAATCCAATCATAACATAATGATCAGTATATTCTGACATACCATTGAAAACTAAATGTACTTATTTCCTCACACAGTCTATCTATAGGTAAAGCTTTTCTGGATGTTTCAGACACATTATATAAACTAAGTCTATACACAATCTATCTACATACATAATATCCTTGAAAGTTAAATTCCAGACTCTGAAGAATTTGCTTTGGTAATAGCAAGATTTATTGTCTTTTCTTATCAGATTTTGTTCTTAGGATATCAGTCATCATTTCTTTGTGAAGAGATTTTGTGTATGTCAACATGACTGATTGACTTGCAAGCCTGATCAATAAGAATCCAGAGGCCTGACCATATTTTCCAATAACAACTGCAGGGATTTACTCTCAATTAAGAGTGTGAGAAATGTTCTGCAGTACGAGCCCCATCTTTTATGCTCAATGTCAAACATAACAGATTTCTAATAATAGACCCACCACAATCTGTCCAGCTATTCCAGCCCTGGATCTGCCACAGGAAGCATCTCATTAGATTATAGCTAATGCAGTAAACAGTGACTTAATGCAGTAAATAATGACTCTTTCTAATAGTGACTTACTTCTAATGGTAAGAACAGAAAGGTTTCACATGTTGGGGAGTTTTCTCATCTACAATATTTTTCTAGAGGATTTAGCAGGGTTAGTTTCAGTGAAATATTTACAATTCCTCTTACACAAATTACCACAGCAGGCACTGAACTCTGGGGTTTTCATAAAGCCCTTCAGAAGTAGGAAGGCCAACCATCTACAGGGTATGCTGATGATAAGTCTCAAATTTCAGACCTCACTTATAATTATGCAAAGATTTTTATTTTAGGATGGGAACATAATGGAAGAAATAGGAATCTAATGGGGAAATATAACTTGCCCCACATTATTATTCTTAACTCAAAGAATTTTCTTGAAAGTTCCCACATTCCCTTAAATCGCTTTCATGCAGAGATCATGTCTCAGAAGTATCAGTTGCTTTGGGACTAGCTGTTAACAAAACAAAACAAAACAAAACAAAAC
>NW_010294419.1:0-1910 GCF_000700745.2 Antrostomus carolinensis
AGGGTGGGGGAGCAGGATGGAGCTGTGGGAGACAGGGACATGCTACTGCTCAGCTAAAATGATGACATGGGGATGAGTGGGACAGCAAATGGGAGCCCCGAGACAGTGGCAACAGGAGGGAGCTGGAAGGGCTGTGGCCACATCTCCATCCCTCCGGGCCCCTCCAGTGCACCCCGTGCAGCCCAGCCTAGTTTTGGGGTGTGCACAGCCGCTGTGGCTGCCCGTTGCCCGCTGGCAGTGCTGACCCTGATCCAGCCCAGGTGAAGTTTCCTTCCTGCCTCCTTAGTATTCACAGCATCCCACAGCAGAGCGAACACACACGGCTCAAGGTGACTTGAAGGTCAGGGCAAAAGCAGCCAGGCAATTTGGGAGCCAGCCGCCGGCTCCGCACTGGAGATGCTGGCAGATTGCAGCCTCCTCTCCTGGCACAGCCGGTCCCTGCGTGCCACGGACACGGCACCCCGGTGCTCCCCGTGCACATGAGGACACACATGCGGTGCCAGCTGCCTGTGGGGTTTCTCATCCTGCAAACTGTCCCCTGGAGCTGCTGTCACCAGCGAGGCAGGCAGGGCCGGCCCTGCACCCCCAGGACTGGGGGCAGAGTGAACACACACGGCTCAAGGTGACTTGAAGGTCAGGGCAAAAGCAGCCAGGCAATTTGGGAGCCAGCCGCCGGCTCCGCACTGGAGATGCTGGCAGATTGCAGCCTCCTCTCCTGGCACAACCAGTGCCTGCGTGCCACGGACACGGCACCCTGGTGCTCCCCGTGCACATGAGGACACACACATGGTGCCAGCTGCCTGTGGGGTTTCTCATCCTGCAAACTGTCCCCTGGAGCTGCTGTCACCAGCGAGGCAGGCAGGGCTGGCCCTGCACCCCCAGGACTGGGGAGCACTGGATCTGGCACAGCCGGGCACTGCTTCGGGTTGTTTCCCTCTGGCAGGGTGCTGGGTGCCAGCGCAGGCTGGGTGCCCTCTCAAGGACAGGGACACCTGCTGTGGGACTTGTGGAAGGCTCCTCCAGATCCCCACTGGAGATGCGTTGCTCCAAGGGTGTTTCATAGCAGAAACCCCTTTCCTTCCCCAAATAATGACATCCCAGCCCTGGGTACCAGCTCTGCCCAAAGGCACAAGGACAAACAGCCCTGCCTTCCACTAAGACCAGCTGCAGAACCACGCTGGGAAGAGGCTCAAATTTTTTCCTGGTGATAATTGAGATCTAATTATCTTCAGCTAACACCAGGCCACCTGGGAGCCCTGGGAAAACCACAGGTGCCTTGTGATATGGCAACAGCTGATGTGCTGGGCTGTGGCTCCGGAGCACAGGGAGACTTGCTGTGCTCTGCCCGAATATAAATTGAAGCGTGGGACAGAGGCCTGACAAACTCATTTATTTTCAGCTGGTAACATGTAAGTGTGCAAACACGCTGCCTTTTCCTCTCGGTGGCTGACACGGGCGGGTGGCTGCACACCTTTACCCTCACCCCTCTGCACAGAGATCTGATCTGAAGATCTTTGTTGTTGTTGTTGTTGTTGTTTCCTTCTGTAAATTATAAATTGAAGCGTGGGACAGAGGCCTGACAAACTCATTTATTTTCAGCTGGTAACATGTAAGTGTGCAAACACGCTGCCTTTTCCTCTCGGTGGCTGACACGGGCGGGTGGCTGCACACCTTTACCCTCACCCCTCTGCACAGAGATCTGATCTGAAGATCTTTGTTGTTGTTGTTGTTGTTGTTTCCTTCTGTAAATTTCCTTCACTGGGACAGTTTTCTCCAACATGCCTGGAGCCACACAGGGCTCGTCCACCTGCAGAGGAAGAGATGGGCTGGTGTGTGCCAAGTGAGCTTTTAAAATGTCAAGGGTGAAAGGGGTTAGGAGGAGAGGAAGGAGAGGGAGAGGGAGGAGAGGG
>NW_010294420.1:0-3676 GCF_000700745.2 Antrostomus carolinensis
AGGCAGAAGAAGATGCAAAGGGATCAGCCACTGCAGCTCCACAGCTGGGAGGCAGCTAAATAAAATTTGTCACTCCTCTGTCTGGTCTGGCTTATTCTCCAGTTGGCTATGTTGGCATGAGCATTGCTGTTGGGGCCCCATTGTTTATTCATGGTTTATTTTTAGAGATTGGGACAGGTGATTTATCTATTCATTTCCATTATTTTTTTCAGTTTCTTATCCATTGGATTTAAGAAGCTAAGTGTTAAATGGGAATCGTCAAAATTAATGGTTTATGCTGAATATTTTTCTACCTGTCTTCTTTGAGCATCAACAAATAGCACTAATCTAAACTTAAGCGGTAGGCAATAGATTAACTAGAGGTTTGCTGTCTGCAATTGGGAACAGAAAACAGTAAATATTAATAGGTTGAACTGATATAATTATCTTAAAGAATACGAATGTTTTGAAAATTTATCAAGTGCTATACCAAAAAAAAAAAAAAAAAAAAAAAAAAAAAAAGCTGCAATGACTAACAATTGTGTGTTTGCAAAGAGCTAGGCCATCTCCAAATTCCTCTGAAAATCTACCAGGTGCTCTTTTAGATGTGCCAAGTGTATCTCTCTGCTCCTTTTCCTTTTACTCTTTCTATAGATTTTTTACAACATTTGCTATGTGGTGAAAAGTGATAACTTAATTTTTTTCGTGGTTGATTGATGCCACTGTCGAGATCCAAGATTTTGGGCTGCTTCACTGCTGTTAGAAATCCATCCCTGTTGTCATTTTTTATGAATTGCATCAGGTCAGTATTGTACCTCATGCACAATTTTTGTCCACTGGTTTCAAGGGGTTCTGACAGAATATGGGGGTTCTAAGATAAAAATGTGATTGCTTTATTTTTCAGGTAGATCTGATATATGGGAATATTAATGGTCAAATCTATGAAAGATTCAGACACCTTCCCAGAGCTGGGTGGAATTTAGACATTCAAGCACACAAATGCAGACCCTAATTCCATCCCTCTTAACAGTAAGGTTTGGCAGATGCTTTGTGTTCTCATGCTGGGCAAGACATGACATGTCAATCTTTTATGCGGGCTGAAAGGTTTGGCTTCTGGCTCATCAAGAAACCCTTTCCAGGCAGCAGGCATTCTCACAGTCCCTGCTGGTAAGTGACCCAAGCAGCCCAGCTCAGCAGGGGTGCCTTTAGGTTATCTCAGGAGGACATACAGAATCATGCACAGTATCAAACCCAATGATCACTCTGTTCATATAACAGGACTTGAGAAGAGGAAGTACTAGTTTTGCTTTTGTGCAACAACATAGTGGTTAAAACATTTCCCAGAAACATATCAAATTCATAGGTCATAACAAATTTTATCCATTAACTTAGCTATATTTAAAAAGATACCTCATTCCCTCTAGAATACAAAAATAAGACAATATTTAGAAAATAAAGATGATGTTTTTGTAATTAATTGAATAATTTTGCATTATCATGCTTTACAAGCAAAAGAACAAGGATTCCATAGGAAAGGAAAAGTTATCAAGTAAAGTGCAAAACAGAAGTTTTTTAAATAGTGGAAAGTGTTTTATCGAACAATTTCTTCATTGCCACTGCTGCAGAAAGAGAAGACAGAGCATGTACAGAATTTTAGCTATTACATCTTCAAATCCAAAAGACTTCTAGTGAGGAGAAAAAACCCCACCCTTTTCCAAGCTCATTAACAGGTAATCAGGTGATGCACTATATCTTGCATATATATGTTTCATAGCAAACTTTATCTTTCTTATCTGTAAATTAAAAATTACATTGATCTAAGAGGAGCAAGACATGGTTTTAGCTGCTCTTACAAATGTCTATTGAAACTGTTGGATTCACTGGAAAACGGATATAAATTTCAGAAGATTTCACATCCAAACAAGAAGTAAAAAAGCCTTTCTTTGACTGTAACACCACCCATTACTGAATCATAACCTGGCTAGACTGGAGTCCATAGAGTGGGTGGAAAAAAAGAATGAAAGGTAAGCATTTAATCATTGACTGAGGGCTGACAGCCTTTCCCAAAGCATAATTAACAATGTAATAGTCTTCTTTGTACCATTGGCTTTGTGATCCAGTGCTCAAAAGAAGCAGAGAAAAGATACACAAGGTGGAACAAAAGGCATAAAGTTCACAGGTATCAGTTTAGAGATCAAAAATTGAAAAGTCAGACAGCAGAAAAATATTCTTAAACTATGAGGAAAATAATGGAATGGTGCAATTTTCCCAGCAAAGCAACGTAATCTCAAATGCAGTGTGGAATTTGGTTGAGTGGACTTTCTGTTGGATTATTACAGACATTAAAAGAAGCATTAGGCTCATAAATAAAATCTGGGAATTGCACATAATCAAATGGTAACAAATACTTTTCTGAACAGCCAGAGTCTAACAGTGTTCTTTTACATGGTTAGGTTTTTTCCCTAGTTTTTGATAACTGTACTAGAGAATTGATTCCTACATGGGAATTATTTTTTTTTTTAATTTTTTTTACTATATGACCTTTCTACGCCTTAATTAAGAAAGAGTAGATCAGGTAATAAAAATCAGTTACGTATGAAAAGAAGCTTTGCACTGAAATAAGTGGAACTGTGCTAGTTTACCTCAGCTGGTTCTAGCTCTAGGAAGCCAATATTGCATATAGGAAAAAAGGCTGTGATTTGACAACACCTAAACCTGCAAGTAAATGGAATCACTGAAATGCCATACTGTAATACATGTACAGTCAAAGCCCTTGGATGTCCTGAAGTGTTAAACATGTGGCTTTAATCATGTGTGCAAGTGATTTGTGGAATCAAAGAGAGAGCTGTGGTGATGATCTAGCACAGCAGATATTACATGCATTAAAACTCACGAGCAAAAGTAAGAGCTGAAGTGTTGTTGCAGGTACTGATAGCAGCAATGAAAAATGTCTACAGTCCTTTGAATCTAGTCCTTCAGAAAAAACTGCATCTTGCCAGCTGATCAGAAGATTAAAATACTGGTGCTTAAGTTGAGAGCAGAAGTAATAAAACCCCACTAATGATTGCTTCTTTGTTATACCCAAGGTATTTCTGACTTGGAGTATACCTTAGAGTTAATGCTGTGCAGAAAATTATTCTTAGGTACTAAAATTCTGGCATGAAGGCTCATATTAATGTGAAACCATTTCTCAAACAGGTGATTGAAATGGGTAGAGAGCTTCATGCTACTGTGAGAAGACGACTTTGCAGTTTGACCACAGAGTTATCGAAATAGAGTACTGTGAATAGCTTGCCACTTTATAGAGCCTGTATATGCAGTATAATTATATTTTTGCTGCTAAAATTAATTTTAAGCAATATATATTCTGATTAATTAACTCCTTTCCCTAAACATTGGTTCAGACACAGTTACTCCCATTATGAAGCTGAGTTTATGTATTTGTATATTTTAAAGCCCTAAGCATGATAAAGGCAACATCAACTACAAAACAGCTTGCATAACTGGAATGTAACTTCTCTTTCACTTAGATCATCCTTGTACAAAAATACCTACTCCCAACTGAAATATATGAAGTAATAGCGTCCATTACATCAATTTGACCCAACAGTCAGTTACTTCACTTCAGGCATCAATTCTAGTTTTGATTTAATTTTGTCTTGCTTGTGTCCCGATCCGATATCGGGGAAGGTTTCGA
>NW_010294421.1:0-4436 GCF_000700745.2 Antrostomus carolinensis
AGTGAGTGAGCAGCTGTGTGGTGTTTAGTTGCCAGTTGGGGTTAAACCACAACAACATCTCTCAGCTAAACCTTTGCACCAGACTTGGTGTGTATTGGCACACCAAAGCCTCACCAAGTGACTGATGTTCTGCAAGCTGAGGCCCCCTTTGTTTCTGCAGCCAGGACTGGAGCATTTACTCTTGCCACACAAATCAGAAGACAGAACAGCTGCTACTGCAAAACAATCAATAAAGCAGCCAAGAGGCAGCTCAGTTCAGGCAGGCAGCCAGGATCACACTCTCACAACCACAACAGCCATTCCCACTAGCCTAATCCTTCTCCACTGTAATTCCCTAATACGAGGCTTAATGCTGGATTTCTGCTCATTACATTAGATAAATTAAATGGTATAACAGCACGTGAAAAGGAAAAGTTGCTCAGGACTGAAAGCCACGTCCTGTCCTCAGCTGTCCATCAACCCCTGCCAGAGCTGCAATGCAACTCATATTGCATGGGGTGACAAGAAAAGGGGACTTAGAGCAGGAGAAGGTGCAGCTCAGATCCCTGCTTTCCACTGGAAAGCCTCCACTGGTTGTTATTCTGAACAGGAACTGCTGCAGAAGGACCAAGTCTCACCCACACACAGTGTTACACACACCCCCTCCACACTCATTTCTCAGGGTGGGTTTGCAGGATGGCACCACACACCCAAAGAAAGAACACCGGATTTCCACTTCACAGTGGAGGCATCACTAGAGGTAAAATGCTCTGGAAGAAGACAGAACAGTGGTACAGGACAGCAGGTACCTGCACCACAGGCTGAAGGTGACAAAGTGGAGTGAGCAGCCATAATTTCAGTTTCCAGAACTGAAAAAATAGCTGCCATGCCAGCATCACTCCAGCTTTCTCACACACGAGCTGTTGCCCTCAGCTGGTTCACCAACACCAAAGCAAGGTCCACACACAGCTTTTGGTGGCTTTCAGTCCAACACCCACTAAATGCTCAGCTGCATGCTAGCAGGCAGCGACAGCTTTGTATTCACCAGAGATGTCAGCAGAGACACGGCTGGCTCTGTCACATGGAAAAGGGCAGCCCATCTTCCTTCCCCCCTGTCCTTTCTCACTGTACACTTGTGCAGCTGCCTGGTCCTGGCACAGAATGAAAGGACCAGCTCAGCACCCTCCCCTGGCCCTCAGCCTGCATCGTGCCCAGCTCCCTCGTGCTCACACAGCCAGCCAACTGCTCCAGCCCATGCCAAGCTTTCCCTGTGCCCCTGCGAGCACGCTGCCTGCTGTGCCCGCTCTGCCCTTCCATCTCACACAGGCATGTGAAGTGTCACCTTGTGGGGACAGGCGGGGAGAGTTGGGGCTGTGCAGCCTGGAGAAGAGAAGGCTCCGGGGAGACCTTGTTGTGGCCTTTCAATATTTAAAGGGGGCCTATAAGAAAGATGGGGACAGAGTTTTTAGCCTGTAGTGACACGACAAGGGGTGATGGATTTAAACTGAAAGAGGGGAGATTTACACAGATGCAACGAAGACATTGTTTACACTGAGGGTGGTGAGACACTGGCCCAGGTTGCCCAGAGAGGTGGAAGCCCCATCCCTGGAAACATTCAAGGGCTCTGAGGAACCTGAGCTGGTGGAAGATGTCCCCGCTCACTGCAGGGGAGTTGGACTGGATGAGCTTTATGGTCTCTTCCAGCCCAAACCATTCCATGATTCTCACACCGCTGAACTTTTCCCCACTAGCCATTTTGTTCTAGAAGGAATCTCATTTTGTTGACAAAGCTTATTTGGGAAGCATCTTCAGTCAGACCACAAGGCAGACTGCATTCCTGGGGAGCCATGACACAAGAATATCTGGAGACTGACGTTATCTTTCTTCCATGGATGTCAGCAGCAGTCCCCCAACCACAACTCCTGGGCAACAAGATGATTTGGGTTTTGAAAGCAGCCACGTGAGCAGGACAGGAGCTGCTCAGAGAGCTGCACAGACCCCTGCAAGGGAAGAACCTCTGCTCAGCCCTTCTGGTAAGACTGAGCACCACACAAGCAAGGAGAGCAGCAAGACAGACGTAGCAATGTCCACCTGAAGCTCACACACACAGAACAAACCCTTCAGAAGCATGACTAGTGGGTTAAATGGTTAGTTTGTTCCCACAGTGTTTACCAGTCCCACTAGATAAGAACGTTGGGCCAGATAAATCAATGTAACTCCTCCTGTGCTGACGGCCCACTCGGAAACTGGGCTCTAACTTTCTCCACACATGACATAACTGTGGCAGCCCTGAATCCACACCCTGCCTCCATCATACCCTGGAATAACTTCCTTGCCAGGCCCAGCCCTGAATCATCGGTGTTCAATGAAGCCAACAAGAGCAGCTCTTGTAATTAATGTCTATAAAGGGCTCCCCGATTCATTTACACCTTCAGACGCTACCTCCTCTACTTCAGGATGCTAAACTAGATAATCCACAGGAGTGGCAGCTCAGAGGCACTGCCAGAGCCTTGAATGCTAAAATGGTACTCCATCCTTTAAATCCTAACCTAACAGGCTTCCAAAACCAGTATCCATCCAAACTGCAGTGTGTGAAGAGGAAGAGAAAGGTTCATTCTCCTGGGAGAAGAGATCTCCCAGGCATGGCACAGCCAGAAGCCTGGGAAACAACTGGAGAAGACACTCCATTAAGCTTGCTGATTCCGACAGGAGCCATCAATGAAGACTTGGCCTTTATCTGTATCAAAAAGCACCAGTTTCAGGTCAGGGCAAGTGCCAAAGGGCAGCACAAAGCCCTGGGTTCCACTAAAACTGCCAGCTTCCATACCTGCCATCCCAAGCACCAAGAACAAAGCACACACTGCCCGCCCGGACTCATCACCGCTGGGATCGCGTGGAGCTCGGCTTGTTCCGAGCCCTTCAGCTGGAGACAATCCCTTTGCCCAGGATCACCAAGGGCAGCTCTCCCAGACACACTGTACCACAGAGCAGCACAACCCCCGGGACAGGATCGGGCCTGTCACAAGCAGCCATCATATCACGAGTGCCAAACTCCCTCCTCCCTTGCTCCAGCCTTTGTAGCTACAACAGGCAGAGCTACAACAATCTCTCAGCATCTTTTCTACACCCCCAAGCTCACGAATTTCCTCCCTTCTATGTGCTCCTTGGAAGGCATTTTCTACTGCCCCAGACCCCATCACTTCCAGGAGACATTCTGCCTCTTCCCAAGGACACAAACTTATTTAGACTCCTTCCACATGGAAGAATTTCCTCTACCCCTTGCTCTCTCTGCCTGCTTGACAAGGAGGACAGCCCAAGGCAAATACACACACATCCCTCGACTCCCAGATTCTTGAAGGCATATCCTGACTTTTACCTCAGGTGCTGTGAACACTTAGTAGAAAGAAAGAGGCCAAGTCTTAGAGCTCAGCAACGGAAGTGCAGAAGGCTCAGTGGGAAAGCGGTGGCCAGCTTGGCATCCAGCCAGCAGCAGGGCTTGCCTCACGGAGAGCGAGGGGGACAGGAGTCACCCGCTCACACTGCTCCTTTCAGGAGCAGATTTTGGAGCTTTTGCAAAGGCCCTGGAATTAGGAGCCTTGTCCATTCCCTGCTCCGGAAAGAAAAAATGCTGACCAAGTTACCATTTCTCCAGCTCTTGCACAGTCTTCTTCAAGCACAGTACAAAGCAAACACAGCAGAGCTGGAAATCTCTCCAGCCAGGCTGGTGAACATTTCATCACAGGGAAACATAGAGAAGCCCAGAGTGAGCAGGGCACTAGCATCAGAGCACAGTCACTCCCAAGCCCACCGTGCAGGAAGGCAGCACCGTCCTCTGACAGACAGGAAACAAACACCATGCACTGGACATGCAGGCGGAGCTGCTGGAACCACTACAGCAGCAGGAGTTTGGAACTGGAAGGTAGAGCAAGGAATCTGAGGAAGGTTTTTGATTTATCAGGACTAAATGTAACTCTCAAACATACTCAATTACTGGGCATAGGACCCTGAAGAACACACCACAGCTTCTCATGTTTTATAGGGAGGACTGGCAGGTGCCTTGAAGAGTCTCGAGAGATAAGAGGCAGAAAGAAGTGGAACAGCCTGGACATGCTGCAAGTTCAAGAGATGCTGAAATTATGGGGGAGAAGAATGACCATGCAAAGACCACTTCTGCTTCTGCCACCAGCTGACAGAGCAAGGCTGGGCACCAGAGCTGCTCTGCACACCCACTGCCTGTGAGGTGACAAAAGAATTAACACACACATCTCCATGACTGTGTTATTCGCTGAAAGTGGCTGTTTGGCTTCTCCTGCACTCATCCAACAAGACGCCTGCAAGAGCACCCTTCTTCATGGGAACTTCCTTATTAGAGCCAGGCAGACAGCAAGAATAAGGTCCTTCCCTCCCTCCCAGCAAAAGGCATTGCAGGGTGCTGCGGCTGCTTGGCTGCCAGCTCA
>NW_010294421.1:4467-9048 GCF_000700745.2 Antrostomus carolinensis
CCCACCCGCCGCCCGTGTGCCCGCCGGTGGCACCGATCCAGGCACAGCAGCTTCTCCACCAAGCCAGTGAACATTTCCAACTATGTCAGCACAGAACATCCCCCCACCCACCTCTATTTTCAATCAGAGAATAAAAAAGCAGCAGCTGTCCTGGTTCCCAGGAGCACCAGGAGGTTCCCCATAAATTACACCCACGTCTCTGTAGGTACACAGGGGTGCCTCTCCTTCCACTGACGGGGCTGGGGCTGCTCAACAACTTTTTCCCCAGCCAGGGTCTTTGCAGGAGATACAAATGACAATCTCCTGTACAGGGAAGGACTTGAGTTTTGAGAGGCCACAGATGCTATCAAGCTTTTCTTCTCCTGAGAAGATCTACAGATCTCTTCAGACAGCCACACAAGACAGCATCACATATACTTCCCCCCTAGGATAAGCTTCATGATTCACACTTTGGCCGACATAAACTGGCATTGCTCTGATTTATTTCAGAGCTCTAAGCTGATTTATTTCCCTCTCCCCATCTGGGATTTGGTGTTAGACTCCACATACACGGAGCAAATAACCTCCATGACCAGGCCTTAAGCCTCTGCATGCACATAATCCAGTTTCAGATTTGAGATGCTGCTATCATTCATTACCTCAGTTTCAAAGGGTAAAAGAGAGTTTAGTTGGTTGGTTTTTGTTTTTTCTCTTGCTACCCAATAAAAATCCTGTAAACAACCCAGGAATTGCTCTCTAAAGAACACCTCAAACGATGCTGCTCAATCTAGCAGATATATGGCCTCTGTTCTTAGTACCAGAAGCATCCTCTCAGCCTGCTTTACAATTTTCTGCTGACGTTATCATGCTTTAGGAGAACTCCTACTGATGGGGCTTTGCTGGCCAGCTTTGCCTCTGACAGCAGAACCCACCTCCTCTCCCCAAAAAAGAAGCAATTCAGCAGTTCCAACCCACCCTCAGATGAGGGCTGTATAGGACAATATCCACATGCACACAGACAATCAAGATGCTGCTGGTTAACCATGAGTCACAAGCACAGCCCGGGCCCTCAGCACCAGCTCAAAAATAGCTTTTCAGTGATGACAGATTCACATCCCACCATTCACCCAGGCACACCAAATCCCATACAGCTCAGAGCGAGATGATTCAAGACCCTTCACAAAAATATATCCCCTACTCTTTAATAAAGAGATAAGAATCTGACAGTGGCTGCATTTTAGCATTACTCGTGACTGAGAACAGGCAGTCTCGTCATGTCACACAAGCCCATTTTACTCATCCAGGCCCAGTGACTCCAGGATTAATTCAGACAGGAAAGTGTCCTCAGAGCTCCCGGCCTAGAATTTGTGAAAAGCTGCAGGATTAGAGGTATGCATAAGAAGGAAACTGCAAAGCCAGCACAAAAGGACTTGCCAGTTGCTTGGCATATAAAGGTGCATTTCCTGGTGTGTTGGACTCCAGCAGAAAGCCATTTCCCAGAAAACCCTCAGGACAAGAAGTGATTCATGCTACGACACTGCAGTGCGCACAGGCAAGTAACTTGTAAACACGCAAGACTTTGCCCGATGCACCTTGACAGCCACACAGGTTATTCTAGTGGAAAAACAGCAGTTTTTTCATGCCAGTGAAGAGAAGAACCTCAAAGCTGGAGAGAACACTTCAGATGTGGGACAATACCACTGCTGTAGCCCTGGAGAACAAATCCAAGATCCCTACAACTTAATGGTAAAGTGCTTAACAAAAGCTAGACAAGGTTATATCAGACCATAAATACCACCTGGCCACTTATTTAGAAACGAAGTCCTCTGCCTAGCTAATATGGATGCCCACTGTTGTTTTATTTGGCATTCTCAAATGTACCTTTGAAGTCCACAGTGAGCTTTCAAGGCTGCAGATCAGTTGGTCAGGGCTTTCAGCTCAGTGTTAGCCCACACCAAAGCCTTACTGCCATATACAAATGATGACATTGTGGTCTTCATTCAGGGAGGAGGCAGAATCAGCTCAGCAGCAACCTGAAGAGATGCAAAGGCCAGAAGGAAAAAGCTGGAAAAGAAACCACTATATGGGATTTTACACTCTGAAATCCAGGAAAAATTCTGTTCTCTCTGATAAGGGTCTCAAAGGATCAGAACAAAAAAAAGAAAAAACAACCCCAAAGGAAGAAGTTTTCCACTCCTCCCCAGGAAGTATTTATCTTTGCACAGTGGAGTCTCATTCAGTTCCAGTCCAAGTACAGAGACATGAAGGCACTAACCTTATCTACACACAGCCAAACAAGCAAGGCTTCTGCAAAATTCCACTCTGCTTGTGTCCATCAAGAGACACTGTAGTGTTCCAACCTGATGGACAGCGCAGGGCAGCAGCTGCCATAAGCTTCAAAACCCCCAGGCCATCACATCTACTCTCAGAGAGGAACCAGCTGCACAGCAAACACAGATACTCGGGATCCTACAACAGCCTGGACTAGGATGAACTGCTCTCCTAGCACAGGTTGCAGCTCCATCCCCTTCGTCCTTATGATTTCATCCTAACCCCTGGACCTCAGCCTGGAATCTGCACTGTCAGGAGGATTTATGACAGGGACAAAGTGCAGAGATACTATGCCCCAACCAAGAACCCTGTTTGCTTTTACTTTCAGAAGACAGCTGTGTTGCCTTAGAGCTGCTCTCTACCCAAGCTATGTGCCAGTCACACAGGCAGAGTCAAGAGAAAACTCTCCTGGAGAAGTCAAACTGAAGACAGAATTTGAACGCCCAAGATCCAAGCCGTGGCTGGCTTTAAACAGCACGGGTTGCCCTCTTCCAGGAGGGAGATGAATGCTGCCTGGAAGGTGTTGCCTAACTCCGTTCTTTTCTCACACCTCCCCTTGTACTTCATTGGGATTGGGAAAACCTATTCTAACCCTGACTCACAGAAAGCTCTGCAAGGCCAGGTAACTCCCCAGGGGCAACACCTAACAGAGCATGGACGCTCTGGACATACAAATAGCAAGAACAGGGTAGATCTAACAAACTTGTTCAGCACTACAGTGGCACCTGGGCAAGGCAAAGGATTTGGGCACTACCACCAGCCTGCTTCATGTTCATGCCACACCTCTGAGTAGCACAGGGACCAGCCAGTGTGGGAAGTAATTGAGCAGCCATCTCTTCAACAGAAGCAATGGCAAGTAAAGCAACCAAATCCCTGGCAGGATCAGCAAATGGATCCCTGCAGGAGAAGGGATTAGAGGAGGCCTTTTCCTTTGTCCACTATAAAAGCTGGTATCATGACACAACTACAGCCTTTGAGATCCCAGACTGGGGTCTGAACAGCTGGTAAGAGTTTCCCATCAAGCTCCAGAAGCAATGGCTACACTTCATTGGGCATTTCAGTAAAAAAAAATAATAAAGAGGGGGAAGTTTCAAACCAAACTACACAGAAAAAGCAATCTTCTGCTGCATGAAGGCTACATCTCAAAACTCTACCTGTCCCCAAAGAACACGGAGTGCTGTGGAAAGACAGCTGTGATCAAGATGAGAGGAGTTCAAGCAGTAAACAGCTCTGGTTTCACTTGGCTCTAGGAGAGGCTCCTAATTCTCTGAAGCTAAACAGACACACCTGATTGTCTCACACCACATTCCTCTTTCAAGTTTAGGATATTTTTCTGTATTTGCATTTTTCAAAAAGAAATAAAAGCTCCCAAGTTCAGATTCCAGCATGGGTTTGTTGACTTTTGTCCCCATATGCAAAACAGCTGAACTTCAAAACAGCAAAAAACCAGGAGGCACCACACACCATTCTCTTCAGCTGTTCCTCAGACATGCCCTAAGCAGGGACAGACTACATTGTGTGCCTGCTTCAGAGAAAACTTCTTAAAATTTCTGCTGTAACTTGAAAACAGAGATAATATCTAGCTAAACTGAAGATCGAGCTCTTGCAGAGGGCAAGGAAATTCCTCAGTGTCCTACACCCCCCCAAAATAACCCTGTTCCAGAAATAAAGATGCTAAGAAAGAATAGAGATTTCCTAGTTACTCAGAGATGTCGTGCAACTTGTACACACAACACGCTGCTTGATGTCTCCATCTCCAGCCCCTTTGCCTCCTGCTCGCAGCCACTAAGAGCTGGTGAGAGCTCAGCTCCTCTCCTCACCAACAGCCCCACCAGACCCGTGTTTAAGTGAGCCAAAGCTGAGACCTGAGCCCTCGCAAGTCCACGTTACAGTGGTGCAGGTCAAAACCAGGACCCCTGGGCTGAGTTCCCACTATCAGGGGCCTTCTTGCCATGTTCCCTCCCTGGAAGTGTTGAAGGCCAGGTTGGATGAGGCTTTGAGCAACCTGGTCTAGTGGAAGGTGTCCCTGCTGCTGGCAGGGGGTTGGGACTGGATGAGCTTTGAGGTCCCTTCCAACCCAAACCAGTCTATGTCCCCTCTGTGGACACCTGCTCTGTGGGGGGGTGCAGCACCCACACACCCACGGGGGCTGGGTGCCCAATTCGGTGCTTCATCACCTCACGGGGTTGAGGTGCCTCCGACACCCCCTCGGACCCCAGCTTGATGTACAGCCACGCGTGAGGGACCGTGGGTGGGGAGGGAAGGGGGGGG
>NW_010294422.1:0-4802 GCF_000700745.2 Antrostomus carolinensis
TCTAGCCAGGGTCAACCCACCACACACATAGAAAGGATTACATTTCAATAATATTAAGACCAAGTGCTGATGCAGGCTGAAGTTAAAACTGTGAACCCTTATTTAATACTGCTTCTCTGGGGGTAATCTTTGGCTACACAGGATGGTAGGACAGCCAACAAGGTCAATAGCAGCGCCTGGCCTGGATCAGCGCTAGTGTGGCCAGCAGGACCAGGGAAGTTCTCTTACCCCTGTCCTGGGCACTGGTGAGGCCACAGCTCGAGTGGTGGGTTCAGTTTTGGGCCCCTCACTCCAAGAAGGACATGGAGGTGCTGGAGTGAAGACAAGGGAGCAAGCACCCATCCATAAGTACCACCATCTTTCCAGGCTCCTGCAGAGCTTCTCCACATTGCAAGGTGGGGTGGCCTCTCTCCATCACTTGAGCTCATCCCAGCAAGTCTGACTCAGGTTAGTGATGTGCTATTTTGTATGTTTATTCTAGAGAAATGCATTTTGACCACTGGCTTAACTCTGCTATTGAGAAGGAAATCCATGGCTTAGGGGTTATCTAGATTTATAAATATTTTGTAACTGTATGTGACCGAGTGCCTCAACTCAGGAAGTATTTGGGATATTGTTTGAGTTTTTTATAGTACTTATACTGGATGATGTATCTTGTAGGGTGACGACAAGAAATAATGTTTGAAATATCCCAAGAAGCTAAGAATCATGGTAGTGAACTAGTTTCCTTCCAGTCTTAATACTTTTTTTAAATTAATGAGAATTTGTTCATTAACAGACACAATGGCCCAGTCCTACTATGTGCTCCAACACACGTTTGCCTATGAAAGTGAGACTTGATTTTTTTCTTATAAACTTAAATTTAAGCAGGCTGAATGCTAGGCTAGGTTAAAAATGTAAACTGTTTTCTAGAGAAAATTTCTCTGCCCACACAGGAAAAAAATACCTTTTTAACTTCCAATGTAAAAACAATGAAAACATCTTGATGGATAATTTATGTTTAGTCTAATTACCCTCCTTCCTTTTTTTGTACAAAAAGTGTAACCACTTCTAAGTACTTTGTTAAAATACATAGCATGAAAGTAAATAACCCCCAAGTATCCCTCACTTTACTTGTTTTTATAAGAGTAAGGTATTTTAAATGCTTGTATAGTGGCTTTAGTTCTCCTCTTTCCAGCCTCTGAATGTGAAATAAAATGTTGTCATACTGCTACAGCTTTTCTTGCTTACTTTGGTACCTGTCATGTCAAACAGCATGAAATCCACTGCTTGCAGGCCATCTATGGGGTTGGATTTTATGTCTCTGTGGAGAGGAAGAGCAGGGTTTCTCTAGTACCTTGGAGATTAAAAAACTTTTTCTTACCCCTGGGAAATCAGCAAAACATTTCTCTGAATAAATGATGCATTTGTAATCTTAGATAAATGTATGAATAAGCTGGGCTTTTCCTCAAGATGGAATCCATCTATATTCTTCACACATCTAAAGTTGTACTTAGATTGCTGTGGCAAATTATGTTTTTACCCTTGGTAGCATTTGTGGTGATAAGAGGCTCAATTTTGTTATACAAGTAGCCTAAGAAGAAAAATCATCCATTTAGCATATTACCAAAAGGAGGAAAAGGTGTGTGTATTTTACTTGCTTCTGAAAAAAAGCTGAACAGTGATTCTTCCCTACCCTATGTGCTTATAAAGCACACTGTTGTGATGGGAAATAGTTAACCAGACCAGTGCTCTTCTCTAACTGAGCCTGAACATGACCTTAGATTTGTATCAGATGCAACTTCATTTGAGTCAGCACTCTATCTGAACTTAAAAGGAATTAGGAACAAAAAACAAAAACAAAGAACCCCCTTCCTTCACCTGATTTTTAAAAGAAGTTGTTGATTTTATTGTGATTTCGGTTCCAAAACTCATGGGTGCTTCAGTAACTTGGGGTCTTCACAGACTCCCAACTGTTAACTGTGTGTTGTTTGAAGGTTGGTTTGGTTTGGTTTGGTTTTTTTTCTGTAATAATGGCACTAGTGGGAGAAGCTGCTAAACCCTTTCTATGGAATTTAAAATATTCACTAAAATATTAATCAGTATTGCAGTAAAATTTTTAAAAATATTCTCTCTCCTTAGCATGTCTCCTGCTGAGAATAGACACGTGGATAAACTTTCTTTTTGGTTAGCACAGGAAGAGTCCTGGCCTCAGGGGTGAAGGAGCTGGAAGGGCTCTGCAGTGCTTGTAGGGTGCCTGCCCCATGTGAGAGCCCCGTCCAGCTGAACACCTCCATCACAGCTTGATAACAACTGGGGAACCTATGAAAAATAACTAAAAAAGAAATAAATTAAAAGTTAATGAATATGTCTGAGACACATGGTAACTCTCTGCTGCCTGTACCAAGGTTTTGGTGAACTCTGTTTGCCTGCCTGACCTTTGAATATGTTTTGGGAAGTGTCACGTGAATAATAATATTTAAAAATCTACCTTGCTTGTCCTCAATCAACAGTGCAAAATGGCCATTTAATCTTTAGGACTTCTACTTACAGATTTGCTTAAAAATGGCAATTCATAAGTTCTGATAATATCATATTTGCGAAATATTGCACACATTTGTGAAATGCTTCGTTTTAAAATTCCACAGTAGCTGCTCCTGGTGATGTTAGTGCAGTGTATGAAGATGGCTGTGGTTTTGGGTGGGTTTTTTTGTCTGTATGTTTGTTTTTAAACTATATCTTGCTTGGAACTAATTCTTTGTGAGAAATCTTTCTCTTTTTAACATCACGTGCCATAAAAGTTACAAGTAGATTTTACAGTTGTAGAAAATGATACGTGTTGTACTTGAAATTGCCACAGAGCGGCAATGTTTCAGAAAATTTTATTCAAGGCTGATGACAACACTGTTGAAACCCAGCAGTGGGCTGATGGTGGCAGGGACAAGCACCTGTGTCAAGAGACAGGAGGAATCCCCTAAGATGCTGGGGCAGAGAATTGTAGTAGCTGAAGGACAGGGTAGAGGGATTTAATTATTTTTTTTTTTTAAATTCACATCATCTTTTTAATTTAGATGGGAGAAATCAGCATTGCTTCTCTCTGAGCTCTTAATGATCTGTGGCTTTTGAAGCTGAATAATGGGCAGATTTGTTACTTACCTGTTTACATGCTTACCTGTTTCTTACGTACTTACCTGTTCCTCTCACATTTACATCCAAATATTCTGTAATGCAAAAATAATCTATCCTATTAAGATTCTGAATTGCAATAAGGCTGTTTACCATCTTCTAACATTATTGTCTATGCTTGACGAGTAAAGTAATAACCTAAATTCACATAAATTGTGTCTTAACCTCTTGGTATTCTGGGCAGTCATGCCTATTTGAAGCTTTACTCAGATAAATGTGTGTGAAGGAATACATGCCAACATAATTTCTCAGATTTGCCATATTTGAAAAAAAACAGAGACAGGGCACAGCCAAAACCCTGGATCCTGCTAGTTTCAAGCTTAGATAGAGTCTTGTAGCTCATGCAGCTATCTCTGTATTTCCTCAGCATGCAAATTCCCTTAGAGAATTATTGAATATTTAAATGTTAAGGCAAAAATTAAAATTAACCAGATGGATTTTGGCTCATCCCTGGGATTCTCTCTTGACATTTGTGGTGGTTTCACTTGGCTGGCAGCCAAATACAGCCATTTGCTCGCTTTCTCGCTCTCCAGGGACAGGGGAGAGAATTGGGAGGCAAGGGTAAGAAAAAAGTTCAGGAGAACCCAGCTGAAGCTTTTTTCCAGCCATATTCTTCCACTTCCTTACTCTAATAAATAAGAGAATAAAGGATTAGAGAACTTCAAACTTATTTTCAACGGTGTGGAAGATTATGCTGAATACTTAGCTTTATTTTAACCCACAAAGAAGGTCCAGGGGGATGTTATGGCTACAGCTGTGAGAAAATTTATCCTGTCATTGTCAATTTTTGTAGCACTTGGTGAATGATTTATACTTCCATACACTGGTGTATTTTTGTTCCATCTGTACCAGGTAATCTAATGTACATTCTTGTCCCATCCCTCTAATTTCAGAGGTACATCTCTCAGTGTCGCTCCCAACCCATGGGCTAACCTGAGCAATAGGAATTAATAGACGTGTCCCACCAACTCAGCGAGACTCCTCTTAAATCTCACCAAGTTTGCACGTACTTTAGCAGCTATTAGTTTCTGATGACGTTCCTATTCCTGGGGGGATCTTAAATTCATTGAAGGGTTTTCCTTACTCACTGTAGAATATTAAGAAATAGAGTTATCTTTGATACTGATTTAATTAATTTTGCTGCAAGACACTAATTTATTCAGAAGGCTACCACTGATATTACACATGTGCTGTATTGCATATAGCCAGTCTAATTTAATGTGCTGCACTTACATTGATTTTTTTTTACCTTAGCAAAATACAGTCAGACAATAATGCATGGATTTGGAAAAGCTTTATAGTTCATAAACATTGGCACATTCATATTTGACTTTGTCAGCAAAGGAAAATTAGATCAAACAAGGTGCAATGATGCATTTGTTGCTTTGGGAGCCTCTAGTTCAGAACCTGACATTGACAAACTGTTATAATTAATTCTCTCCATTTAATGAGATGGTATACACTATCAGCAAAAATGAGCTTTGATGTCAACTTATTATATTGACCATCTTCCTACGTTAATTAGAACATGCCTTAACGGAGTCTTTCCTTATATATTACCAAAAGGGAAATGTAGTGAATTTTGCTTATGTGCATAATGTTGAGACAGTGTTGCGTGAAAGGGGTGGTAAAGCAAT
>NW_010294423.1:0-605 GCF_000700745.2 Antrostomus carolinensis
AATAGAAATAGAAATAGAAACAAACACGTATACCAGTGTTTTGCAAGGAAGGTATGAACGGGAACAGAAACTTGCCCAGTATAATTTGCCTCACAAGCACCTGTAACTGCACTTCTGCCTATAAATGCAGTAGGCAGAGAAGAATGAGGTGAAATATTAATAAACATTTGAAGACTGAGTGCTTTGGCTGGTGTAACTGGCGTTACTCCGTCGAAGTCAAGCTTACTCCATCGAAGTCAAGCGTGTCATATTAGTTAATGCAAGTTCACAGCTGAGCCTAAAGGGATCCTGACTGGAGTCACTTGAAAAAGCAGCTTCAGCTGAGACTTGAGTGCAATTCACAGCATTTCAGCAGTTCATACCTTCCATGAGATGAACCAATTCTGCTGTTCTTAAGTAAAAGATAAAACACAGAAAAAGTCCACTTTGAAGGGTTTTCAGTGTTTTAATCACTTGGGAAATGAAACTCTTATATTTTTAAATAACATTTTTTAATTTTTATTTTTTTTAATATTGTGCTTCAGTGCACATCACTGAATGCTGAACTTGTTCCTTTTGGATTAAACTGAACTGGAAAAAGACACTCTGAAATATTCCAGCCACAG
>NW_010294424.1:0-223 GCF_000700745.2 Antrostomus carolinensis
CTCAAGGAACGTTTTAAAACGCCGCACCCCTGCTGCTCTCCCTCCTACCCGGCCGCTGTATAAACCGGGGGAGCAGGTGAAGGTGGAGGAGAGGATTAAAAAAAAAAAATAATAAATAAAAGCATGGAATAAATAAAACAGGTGCTTTCCTAGAATAAACGGTGGAGAGAGGTGCCGGTGCTAGTGCTGGGGCCCTGCGCGCCGGTGGGAGAAGGCGCGGTGC